>NC_088234.1:9985098-10020098 GCF_036934945.1 Oncorhynchus masou masou
CCCTCTCTCTACCCTCTCTCTCTCTCTCTCCACCCTCTCTCTCTCTCTCTCCACTCTCTCTCTCTCCCCTGTCTCTCTCTCTCTTTCTTTCTTTCTCAGTTTCATCCTCCATCTCTTTGTTTATCTCTCTTTATCTCCATCATAAGATATCTCAATTTCTTTATCAAATTCTCCTCATGCATGTTTCACACAAAAGAACAGGTTGAATAGAGTCAGACAGGAATCTCCCTCCTGAACTACAATACATTACTATATACTGTGTGTTTTCCAAATGGCACTCTATTCCCTATTTAGTGCACTACTTCCGACGAGGGTCCATAGGGATCTGGTCAAGAGCACTAGATATTGAATAGGGCGTCATTTTGGATGAAGCCCATACATTCCAATTAGTAGATTGGGACGACTAATCCCCTCCACCTCCTCCCTCTCTCCCGCCCTCTACTACATTAATTGGATTGGTCGCCTGCCCACTTGAAAGGAGTGCAAAGAGAGAAAGAAGGAGAGAAAAGAGAGAGAGCAACCATTAATCCCATTGTATGAGAACAAGAGACGGGAACTCCAAGAAAGCTGTGTGTGTGTGTGTGTGTGTGTGTGTGTGTGTGTGTGTGTGTGTGTGTGTGTGTGTGTGTGTGTGTGTGTGTGTGTGTGTGTGTGTGTGTGTGTGTTTGTGTGGTGTGTGTGTGTGTGTGTGTGTGTGTGTGTGTGTGTGTGTGTGTGTGTGTGTGTGTGTGTGTGTGTGTGTGTGTGTGTGTGTGTGTGGTGTGTGTTTGTGTGTGTGTGTGTGTGTTTGTGTGTGTGTAGGTCTTTGTGGACCCAGTTAAATCTGGCACAGTGAAAGGCAGCTCCTAAATAAGAACCCCTAACCCTTTATGTGACTCTCACACTCTGGTTTTCATCTGAGAGTGAGGGGAGGGGGGAGGGGAGGGGAGAGAGGAACAGAGGGGAGAGGGGGAGAGAGAAACAGGGGAGAGAGGAACAGAGGGGAGAGGTGGAGAGAGGAACAGATGGGAGAGGGGGAGAGAGGAACAGAGGAACAGAGGGGAGAGGGGGGAGAAGAACAGAGGGTAGAGGGGGAGAGAGGAACAGAGGGGAGAGGGGGAGAGAGGAACAGAGGGGAGAGGGGGAGAGAGAAACAGAGGAGAGAGGAACAGGGGAGATGGGGAGAGAGGAACAGAGGGGAGAGGGGGAGAGAGAAACAGGGGAGAGAGGAACAGAGGGGAAAGGGGGAGAGAGGAACAGAGGGGAGAGAGAAACAGAGGGGAGAGGGGGAGAGAGGAACAGAGGGGAGAGAGAAACAGAGCGGAGAGGGGGAGAGAGGAACAGAGGGGAGAGGGGGAGAGAGGAACAGAGGGGAGAGGGGGAGAGAGAAACAGAGGGGAGAGAGAAACAGAGGGGAGAGGGGGAGAGAGGAACAGAGGCGAGAGGGGGAGAGAGGACAGGGGAGAGAGGAACAGAGGGGAAAGGGGGAGAGAGAAACAGAGGGGAGAGAAACAGAGGGGAGAGAGAAGAGGAACAGAGGGGCGAGAGGGAGGGAGAAGAGTGAGAGGGAGAGGGAGAGAGAAGAGTAAGAGAAGAGGGGGGAGAAGAGAGAGAGAGAGAGAGAGAGAGAGAGAGAGGAACAGAGGGATTATGGGGAAGGGGAATGAGAGGGCTACTTGCACAGTGTTGGGAAGGGATCACAGCAGAGATTGTGAGGGCATAAGGAGTTCAGAGGTTTCAGTGCAGCACAGTGGCTGAGGTGTTCAGAGAGTTCCGTGCAGGAACTCATCATGGATGGATAGTGTGGGATAAGAGCTCAACTCTTCCACTGAGGGCAGGACATGATTCGACTGGGAAGACAAAAAACAATAACACAACACAAACAAAATAGCTAAGAATGAGTTAGTATCATTCTGAATTGATATCGACATCCCAGAGAACACAGTAGAAACCGTTACATCTCATTGAATACACAGGCCTTCGTCCGTTACATGATCGATGCAGCTTTTCCCCAGAAGTTTGAATGTGATGTTGGCAATGAAAAAAATAAGCTACGTGGTCGTTAGCGTTAGCTACCAGAGTGCAGTTTTCACCACCAGATTGGCTAGCTATCTGGCTAAGCTACTTGCTACGAAAGTTAGCAAGGCAAATTGAAATAAATGGCACTAACTCGACACAAAAGTAAAGTTCTAAAACCCCAACAAACGTTTGAAAACCCAAATGCTGCAAAAGCTTTGAATAGTTGGAGGACATCCTCCGGAAGTTGTCATAATTACCATGTAGGTTAGGGATGGGCATCTGCCGGCCCACCTTTTGAAGGCCCTCGGATCAATAAATAAAAATGTATAAATTTTTTAAATCTCATTTGGGGTCTTAACTTACTGTTGCGAGTTAGAATGGTAGAATACAAATGGTGCAATTTCGAAATTTAGTTTTCGACTGTATTATCTCAAGTTACTGATAGTAAATTTGCATTTGTATTTATTATGGATCCCCGGGCAGCAGTTACTCTTTCTGGGGTCCAAAAAAATTAAGGCAGTAATATACATTAAAAAAAATGTAAACATTAAAATAAATTTTACAACAGATTTCCGTCTACTACGTCTACTGAAACACTCAATCCAGGTGACGTGTGTGTATAGTGTGTTATGTGTGTTTGTACCCGTGCGTGTGTCCCCGCTGTTCCAGGTGTATTTTTACCTGTTTTTAAAATCTGATTCTACTGCTGCATCAGTTACCTGATGTGGAATAGAGCTCCATGTAGTCAAGGCTCTATGTAGTACTGTGCGACTCCCAAAGTCTGTTCTGGACTTGGGGACTGTGAAGAGACCTCTGGTGGCATGTCTTGTGGGGTATGCAGGGTGTCTGAGCTGTGTGCTAGTAGTTTAAACAGACACCACGGTGCATTCAACATGTCAATACTTCTTACAAAAACAAGAAGTGATGAAGTCAATCTCTTCTCTTCTATGAGCCATGAGCGATTGACATGCATATTATACATTATTTATTTATTTATTTAACCTCTATTTAACCAGGTAGGCCAGTTGAGAACAAGTTCTCATTTACAACTGCGACCTGGCCAAGATAAAGCAAAGCAGTGCGACACAAACAACAACAGAGTTACACATGGAATAAACAAAACATACAGTCAATAACACAATAGAAAAGTCTATGTACAGTGTGTGCAAATGGAGTAAGGAGGTAAGGCAATAAATAGGCCATAGTAGCGAAGTAATTACAATTTAGCAAATTAACAGTGGAGTGACAGATGTGCAGATTACGATGTGCAAGAAGAAATACTGGTGTGTAAAAGAGCAAAAAAGTAAATAAAAACAATATGGGGATGAGGTAGTTGGATGGGCTATTTCCAGTCATTGGCAGCAGAGAACTGGAAGGAAAGGCGGCCTAAGGAAGTGTTGGCTTTGGGGATGACCAGGGAAATATATCTGCAATAAAATGCAAATGAATTACTTAAAAATCATACAATGTGATTTTCTGGATTTTTGTTTTAGATTCCTTCTCTCACAGTTGAAGTGTACCTAGGATAAAAATTACAGACCTCTACATGCTTTGTAAGTAGGAAAACCTGCAAAATCGGCAGTGTATCAAATGCTTGTTCTCCCCACTGTAGATCTGTAACAGTTTGGGTCTAGAGTGTAACACCCTTTGAAGAGGGGGATGACCGAGGCAGCTTTCCAATCTTTAGGGATCTCGGACGATATGAAAGAGAGGGTGAACAGACTGGTAATAGGGGTTGCAACAATGATTTTAGATAATTTTAGAAAGACAGGGTCCATGTTGTCGAGCCCGGCTGACTTGTACGGGTCCAGGTGTTGCAGCTCTTTCAGAACATCTGCTATCTGGATTTGGGTGAAGGAGAGGCTTGGGAGGATTGGGCAAGTAGCTGCGGGGGAGGCGGAGCTGTTGGCCGGGGTTGGGGTAGCCAGGAGGAAAGCATGGCCAGCTGTAGAGAAATGCTTACTGAAATTCTCGATTATTGTGGATTTATCGGTGGTAACAGTGTTTCCTAGCCTCAGTGCTGTGGGCAGCTGGGAGGAGGTGCTCTTATTCTCCATGGACTGTGTCCCAGTGTCCCAAAACGTTTTGGAGTTAGAGCTACAGGATGTGAATTTCTGTTTGAAAAAGATAGCCTTCGCTTACCTGACTGATTGCGTGTATTGGTTCCTAACTTCCCTGAAAAGGGTGCTAGTGCAGTCCACCACAGGATGTTTTGTGCTGGTCGAGGGCAGTCAGGTCTGGAGTGAACCAACGGATATATCTGTTCTTAGTTCAATTTTTTTTGAAAAGGGCATGCTTATCTAAGATGGTGAGGAAATTACTTTTAAAGAATGACCAGGTATCCTCTACTGACGGGATGAGGTCAATATCCTTCCAGGATACCCGGGCCAGGTCGATTAGAAAGGCTTGCTCGCAGAAGTGTTTTAGGGAGCGTTTGACAGTGATGAGGGGTGGTCGTTTGACCGAGTATTCATAGCGGATGCAGGCATTGAGGCAGTGATCGCTGAGATCCTGGTTGAAAACAGCAGAGGTGTATTTGGAGAGCAGGTTGGTCAGGATAATATCTATGAGGGTGCCATGTTTACAGATTTTGAGTTGTACCTGGTGGGTTCCTTCCAGGGCACAGCTGGGAGCTGTGGGGGGTCTATAACAGGTGGCAACAGTGAGAGACTTATTTCTGGAGAGAATCATTTTTAAAGTTAGATGCTTGAACTGTTTGGGTATAGGTCCGGAAAGTATGACAGAACTTTGCAGGCTCTCTCTGCAGTAGATTGTAACTCCTCCCCCTTTGGCAGTTCTATCTTGACGGAAAATGTTGTAGTTGGGTATGGAAATCTGAATTTTTGGTGGCCTTCCTAAGCCAGGATTCAGACATGGCAAGGACATCAGGGTTGGTGGAATGTGCTAAAGCAGTGAGTAAAACAAACTTAGGGAGGTTTCTGATGTTGACATGCATGAAACCAAGGCTTTTACAGTTACAGAAGTCAACAAAAGCGAGCGCCTGGGGACATGCAGGGCCTGGGTTAACTTCCACATCACCCAAGGATGTGGAGCTCTACGTGCTGCCCTGTTCTGGGCCAGTTGTAATTATCCAATGTCAGCTAACAATTTTTAGATGACTAACTTAGTTTAACAGCTAGCTATCTAAACTTATTATCATGGTGGAATTCCTGGCCAGGGAGCTCCCATTGATTTTGTTACTCAGTCTCATATTAAAAACTGAAAACAGCGGGCCTCCCGGGTGGCTCAGTGGTTAAGGGCGCTGTACTGCAGCGCCAGCTGTACCACCAGAGACTGTCGTAACCGGCCGCGACCGGGAGGTCCGTGGGGCGATGCACAATTGGCATAAGCGTCGCCCGGGTTAGGGAGGGTTTGGTATCCTTGTCTCATCGCGCACCAACGACTCCTGTGGCGAGCCGGGCGCAGTGCACGCTAACCAAGGTTGCCAGGTGCACAGTGTTTCCTCCTACACATTGGTGCGGCTGGCTTCCAGGTTGGA
This sequence comes from Oncorhynchus masou masou, assembly GCF_036934945.1. NCBI lineage: Eukaryota > Metazoa > Chordata > Actinopteri > Salmoniformes > Salmonidae > Oncorhynchus > Oncorhynchus masou. The sequence goes on from NC_088234.1 coordinate 9,990,596, forward strand.
TGCGCGCTGTGTTAAGAAGCAGTGCGGCTGGTTGAGTTGTGTATCGGAGGAGCATGACTTTCAACCTTCGTCTCTCCCGAGCCCGTACGGGAGTTGTAGCGATGAGACAAGATAGTAGCTATTGACAATTGGATACCACAAAATTGGGGGTAAAATTCCAAAAAATGATCTCCACCCTATGGCAAAATGTGTAGAATTTCAGAAAATGTGCTGAAAAACAGCACATTTTCTTCTATGCCCCATGGCAAAATGTGTAGAATTTCAGAAAATGTGCTGTAAAACAACACATTTTCTTCTACGCCTCATGGCAAAATGTGTAGAATTTCAGAAAATGTGCTGTAAAACAACACATTTTCTTCTACGCCTCATGGCAAAATGTGTAGAATTTCAGAAAATGTGCTGTAAAACAACACATTTTCTTCTACGCCTCATGGCAAAATGAGTAGAATTGCATTGTACATGTGTGTGTGACATTCGCAATAGCTTCTCTTCCACCCATCGCAGAATGTGTAGAATTACAGAAAACACGCTTTAAAACTGCAATATTTTATATTTATACACAATCGAGAGCATCCTGTCGGGCATCCTATCGGGCCTGGCACGGCAACTGCTCCGCCCACAATCGCAAGGCTCTCCAGAGGGTAGTGAGGTCTGCACAACGCATCACCGAGGGCAAACTACCTGCCCTACATCCACTAACCCAGCAGAGAACTCGACTATCCACTAACCCAGCAGAGAACTGAACTATATACTAACCCAGCAGGGAGCTAGACTATATACTAACCCAGCAGAGAACTGAACTATATACTAACCCAGCAGGGAACTAGACTATATACTAACCCAGCAGGGATCTAGACTATTCACTAACCCAGCAGGGAACTAGACTATTCACTAACCCAGCAGGGATCTAGACTATTCACTAACCCAGCAGGGAACTAGACTATTCACTAACCCAGCAGGGATCTAGACTATTCACTAATCCAGCAGGGAGCTAGACTATTCACTAACCCAGCTGGGAGCTAGACTGTTCACTAACCCAGCAGGGAGCTAGACTATATACTAACCCAGCAGGGCGCTAGAGTATATACTAACCCAGCAGGGAGCTAGACTATATACTAACCCAGCAGGGAGCTAGACTATATACTAACCCAGCAGGGAGCTAGACTATTCACTAACCCAGCAGGGAACTAGACTATATACTAACCCAGCAGGGAGCTAGACTATCTACTAACCCAGCAGGGAGCTAGACTATATACTAACCCAGCAGGGAACTAGACTATCTACTAACCCAGCAAGGAACTAGACTATCTACTAACCCAGCAGGGAACTAGACTATCTACTAACCCAGCAGGGAACTAGACTATATACTAACCCAGCAGGGAACTAGACTATCTACTAACCCAGCAGGGAACTAGACTATCTACTAACCCAGCAGGGAGCTAGACTATATACTAACCCAGCAGGGAACTAGACTATCTACTAACCCAGCAGGGAACTAGACTATCTACTAACCCAGCAGGGAGCTAGGGTATATACTAACCCAGCAGGGAGCTAGACTATTCACTAACCCAGCAGGGAGCTAGACTATATACTAACCCAGCAGGGAGCTAGACTATTCACTAACCCAGCAGGGAACTAGACTATATACTAACCCAGCAGGGAGCTAGACTATTCACTAACCCAGCAGGGAGCTAGACTATATACTAACCCAGCAGGGAGCTAGACTATATACTAACCCAGCAGGGAGCTAGACTATATACTAACCCAGCAGGGAACTAGAACCCAGCAGGGAACTAGACTATCTACTAACCCAGCAGGGAACTAGACTATATACTAACCCAGCAGGGAACTAGACTATATACTAACCCAGCAGGGAACTAGAGTATATACTAACCCAGCAGGGAGCTAGACTATTCACTAACCCAGCAGGGAGCTAGACTATATACTAACCCAGCAGGGAGCTAGACTATATACTAACCCAGCAGGGAGCTAGACTATATACTAACCCAGCAGGGAACTAGACTATCTACTAACCCAGCAGGGAACTAGACTATATACTAACCCAGCAGGGAACTAGACTATCTACTAACCCAGCAGGGAACTAGACTATCTAATAAACCATCAGGGAACTAGACTATCTACTAACCCAGCAGGGAGCTAGACTATATACTAACCCAGCAGGGAACTAGACTATTTATTATCACAGCAGGGAACAAGACTGATATTATTGTTAGAGAATAAAGATGTCTCACTCCCCTAACCAGACTGGTCCCAACACACACTCCCTTCTGTACACGTGTGTGTGACCAAGCTGTTTTGACAGCTAGACAAAGGGAGATTGGGGGGGGGGGGCTGGTTTGATTCAAGAGGGGCGGCGAAGGGGGACAGAGGGGGCGTAATGCGAACATACTGAAGGAACACCCCCTCATGCCCTCTTGGGATTACACCATTGCTTTAAGGTCAGAACGAGAGGTGTCTCCCGTTGCAATTGCAGTCTTCAGAGTGTGTGTCTGTCAGGACCCCTCCAGGGATTACACCATTGGTTAGTTTAAGGTCAGTGGATTGGAGGGGTGTCACTGGTGGCAACTGAAACATTTAACTGAGTTACTATGGAAATGGAATTGACCACCCAACCACAGACGAGCATGCACGCACGGATCAACACACACACACACACACACACACACACACACACACACACACACACACACACACACACACACACACACACACACACACAGACACACACACACACACACACACACACATACACAGACAGACAGACACACACACACACACACACACACACACACACACACACACACACACACACACACACACACACACACACACACACACACACACACACACACACCCTGTTCTCTACTCTGACTATGCCACCTCTCCATAATGCCCCTGTTTATCTGTTGTCCCCCTTTTATGAAGTCATATATTCACCGGGGTGAAACCAGGGAATTCGGGAAATTCATTGACGTCCGAAATTCACAAATGTTATTTATCTTCAGTTTTGTCATTTCTTCAATTATGGAACTGAAATTCCAATTCACAAATCAACACGTAGGATTCATTTTCAATTAACACTTTTCTGTTATTGAATCCACTTCCTGAATCGACTCTAATATTGAAATGGCATTGACCCCTCTAACCCTGACCCTGACATCACACAAGCGCTTATCCATCGGTTGATGCACTACGCTAACGAGAACCACATTACAATGCATTAGCATATCTGCTAACTGTTTGTTAGCGCTAACCCCATAGGTTGTGTGCTAGCTTAAATCAGCCTGTTAGTACTAACACTGTTAGCTATGCAGTGGGATTACAATGTATGTGCACGTACATATTACCTCAATTGCCTCAACAAACCGGTGTAGCGGTACCACCTGTATGTAGTCTCCACATTGACTCTCTACTGGTACCACCTGTATATAGTCTCCACATTGACTCTCTACTGGTACCACCTGTATATAGTCTCCACATTGACTCTCTACTGGTACCACCTGTATATACCCTCCACATTGACTCTGTACTGGTACCACCTGTATATAGCCTCCACATTGACTCTGTACCGGTACCCCCTGTATATAGCCTCCACATTGACTCTGTACTGGTACCACCTGTATATAGCCTCCACATTGACTCTCTACTGGTACCACCTGTATATAGTCTCCACATTGACTCTGTACTGGTACCCCCTGTATATAGCCTCCACATTGACTCTGTACTGGTACCCCCTGTATATTGCTTCCACATTGACTCTGTACCGGTATCCCCTGTATATAGCCTCCGCATTGACTCTGTACTGGTACCCCCTGTATATAGTCTCCACATTGACTCTGTACTGGTACTGGTACCCCCTGTATATAGCCTCCACATTGACTCTGTACCGGTACCCCCCTGTATATAGCCTCCACATTGTACTGGTACCCCCTGTATATAGCCTCCACATTGACTCTGTACCCCCTGTATATAGCCTCCACATTGACTCTGTACCCCCTGTATATCGCCACACTGTTGTTATTTTAGTGCTGCTGTTAATTTTTTGTTACTTATAATTTTAAATGTTACTCCTTGTCTGTTTAAAAAAAAACTTAATAACACATTTGTCTTCTTAAGTACATTTCAAACCAAATACTTTTAGACTTTTCCTCAAGTAATATAACTGGGTGACTTTCACTTTAACTTGAGTCATTTTCTTAAGGTATCTTTACTTTTACTAAAGTATGACAATTGGCTACTTTTTCCACCACTTTACCATCCCAAATCTTAACCTTAACCATCAAGGGAGAAATGCGAAGCTGACCTTGGATCAGTGTCTAAATATTACCACTTAACTTAAATAAAATTCATACATAACGTGATAATATGCGTATAGCCTATTCACAATAATATAAGTCACCCACCAATACAATGGAACATGAGGCAGGGTGAGGAGGATGGGTTTGGTCCAATGGAACATGAGGCATAGTGAGGAGGATGGGTTTGGTCCAATGGGACATGAGGCAGGGTGAGGAGGATGGGTTTGGTCCAATGGGACATGAGGCAGGGTGAGGAGGATGGGTTTGGTCCAATGGGACATGAGGCAGGGTGAGGAGGATGGGTTTGGTCCAATGGGACATGAGGCAGGGTGAGGAGGATGGGTTTGGTCCAATGGAACATGAGGCAGGGTGAGGAGGATGGGTTTGGTCCAATGGAACATGAGGCAGGGTGAGGAGGATGGGTTTGGTCCAATGGAACATGAGGCAGGGTGAGGAGGATGGGTTTGGTCCAATGGAACATGAGGCAGGGTGAGGAGGATGGGTTTGGTCCAATGGGACATGAGGCAGGGTGAGGAGGATGGGTTTGGTCCAATGGGACATGAGGCAGGGTGAGGAGGATGGGTTTGGTCCATTGGGACATGAGGCAGGGTGAGGAGGATGGGTTTGGTCCAATGGGACATGAGGCAGGGTGAGGAGGATGGGTTTGGTCCATTGGGTACACAGATGTCCACCATCTTCAGACGTATGGGATTAGTTTAAGGGACAATAGCACTGATTGGAGAAAACACTCAGCATATTGTGTTCGGTGCTAACAAGCTGATTTACGCTAACACCTATACGGAGCCCTATTCACTCTATGTAGTGCACTACTTTCGACCAAGGCCAATAGGGCTTAGGTCGGAACACACGTACATACGTACATCAAATCAAATTGTATTTGCCACATGCGCCGAATACAACCTTGCATGCGAAATGCTTACTTAGAAGCGCCTTAACGAACAATGCTTTAAGAAGTTAAACCTCTACAGGATCGGTGTCCCCTCCGACGGACGGTTAAGCTAACGTAGGTTGTAAGTTACATGAACATTTCCCAGGTCATAGTGTAGACATATCTGATATGGACAGAAAGCTTAAATTATTGTTAATCTAACTGCATTGTCCAATTTACAGTAGCTATTACAGTGAAATAATACCATGCTATTGTTTGAGGAGAGTGCACAGTTTTGAACATGAAAATGTATTAATAAACCAATTAGGCACATTTGGGCAGTCTTGATACAACATTTTGAACAGAAATGCAATGGTTCATTGGATCAGTATAACACTTTGCACATACACTGCTGCCATCTAGTGGCCAATATCTAAACTGCACCCGTGCTGGAATAACATATTATGGCCTTTCTCTTGCATTTCAAAGATGGTACAAAAAATGATTTTTTTCCTTCTTTGTATTTTCTTTTGCAGCTCTAATGTGTTATATTCTCCTACATTCATTTAACATTCCTACAAACTACAAAGTGTTTCCTTTCAAATGGTACCAAGAAAATGCATATCCTTGCTTCAGGGCCAGAGCTACAGGCAGTTAGATTTGGATATGTCATTTTGGACAAAAATTGAAAGAAAGGGGTGGATACTTAAGTTTAAGTATCAAAAGTAAATGTAATCGCTAAAATATACTTAAGTATCAAAAGTAAAAGTAAAAGTATGAATAATTTAAAAAAGTATTTATATTAAGCAAACCAGACAGCACCATTTTCTTGTTTTTCTTATTTACTTACGGATAACCAGGGGCACACTCCCACACTGAGACATCATTTACTAACAAAGCATTTGTGTTCGTGAGTCTGCCAGATCAGAGGCAGTAGGGATGACCAGGGATGTTCTCTGTTTAGTGAGTCCTCCAGATCAGAGGCAGTAGGGATGACCAGGGATGTTCTCTGTTTAGTGAGTCCTCCAGATCAGAGGCAGTAGGGATGACCAGAGATGTTCTCTGTTTAGTGAGTCCTCCAGATCAGAGGCAGTAGGGATGACCAGGGATGTTCTCTGTTTAGTGAGTCCTCCAGATCAGAGGCAGTAGGGATGACCAGAGATGTTCTCTGTTTAGTGAGTCCCCCAGATCAGAGGCAGTAGGGATGGCCAGGGATGTTCTCTGTTTAGTGAGTCCTCCAGATCAGAGGCAGTAGGGATGACCAGGGATGTTCTCTGTTTAGTGAGTCTGCCAGATCAGAGGCAGTAGGGACGACTACGGATGTTCTCTTGTTAAGTGTGTGATTTGGACCATTTTCCTGCTAAGCATTCAAAAGGTAAACGAGTACTTTTGGGTGTCAGGGAAAAATATAAGGAGTAAAAAGTAAATTATTTTCTTTAGGAATGTAGTGAAGTAAAAGTAAAAGTTGTCAAAAATATAAATAGTAAAGTACAGATACCCCAAAATACTTAAGTACTACTTTGAGGTATTTTTATTTAAGTACTTTAAGTACTTTACACCAATGTCATAAACCATAGTTTATTGTTAGTGAGAAGGGGTGGTATCATTTACTGTAAGTCTGTATTGAGTCTTGCATGCTGAACTTGAGGAGTATATAGTGTGTCTCGTCTGATGGATGTAATTAGTAGCATTTCAATGGTTATGAGTTCAATAACACTTAATTAGATCGCTTTAATGTATCATATCTTGAAAGTTAATTTTTTGGGGGGCCATTTTATGATATTTGTCTTGTTAAATGTGCTCTATCAACATCATCAATATTACCGTGAATATCTGTATACCGTCTTCAAGATACAGTCTGATCCACGACAACAATCTTCTTACGTCCTCCGTTGGTATTACAGTAATAACAGCCCTCTTAGCTTAAGTATGGATGTTTACTACAATATCTAATATCATTATTAACAACAGCCATCTAGAGCCTACACCAACATGTCCCAAATGGCACCCTATTCCCTATATAGTGCACTACTTTTAACCATGGTTGGCACCCTATTTCCTTTATAGTGCACTACTTTTGACCATGGTTGGCACCCTATTTCCTTTATAGTGCACTACTTTTGACCAGGGTTGGCACCCTATTTCCTTTATAGTGCACTACATTTGACCAGGGTTGGCACCCTATTTCCTTTATAGTGCACTACTTTTAACCATGGTTGGCACCCTATTACCTATATAGTGCACTACTTTTGACCAGGGTTGGCACCCTATTCCCTATATAGTGCACTACTTTTGACCAGGGTTGGCACCCTATTCCCTATATAGTGCACTACTTTTAACCATGGTTGGCACCCTATTCCCTATACAGTGCACTACTTTTAACCACGGCTCGTGGAGTACCTAATGGGTACCATTAGGGACAAAGCCATGGACGCCATGACCCCTTGATGACTTGAAAACGATGTGCCAGTAGTATCTGTAATACCTACTAACATCTGTCCACTAGACATTAAAATCAGGCTACAAGACACACCCCAAAACAATCTACTTATAGGGATACATCCATAACCCCTGACGTGATGCCACTTTACTAACAGCATCCGTCTAGACATTATACGATGATGATAATAATAATAATAATAAGGCCATGCTCACTTAACAAGATAAACATAACAAATATAAGTCCCCTAGTCTTAAGATATAACACATGAACACAGTCTAATCTGTTTACCGGTATAAATAATGTGCCAATCATATTGCTGCAAACAAACACAGCCTGGTCTCAGAGCAAAACATATACAATTTTACTAAAATCTATGCCAATACATTTAGTATGACATGTTACTTTACATTAGGTTACATTATTTTATATAATGTAATATATATATACATAATGCAAACGTCTAGCAACCCAAAGGTTGTGTGTTCGATTTCATCACAGACAACTTTAGTGCACGACACGGGCTGATCGCATTCTGGACCATTGCTACTCTAACTTCCGCAATGCATACAAAGCCCTCCCACGCCCTCCCTTTGGCAAATCTGACCATGACTCCATTTTGTTGCTCCCCTCCTATAGCCAGAAACTAAAACAGGAAACGCCCGTGCTCAGGGCTATTCAATGCTGGTCTGACCAATCGGATTCCACGCTTCAAAATTGCATTGATCACGTGGACTGGGATATGTTCCGGGTAGCCTCAGACAATAACATTGACGTATACACTGACTCGGTGAACGAGTTCATTAGCAAGTGCATCGGTGATGTTGTACCCACTGTAACTATTAAAACCTTCCCTAACCAGAAACCGTGGATTGATGGCAGCATCTGCGCAAAACTGAAAGTGCAAACCACCACTTTTAATCATGGCAAGGCGACTGGAAACATGACCGAATACAAACAGTATAGCTATTCCCCCCTCAAGGCAATCAAACAAGCAGGGCGTCAGTATAGAGACTAAGTAGAGTCGCGATTCAACAGCTCAAACAAGAGACGTATGTGGCAGGGTCTACAGTCAATCACGGATTACAAAAAGAAAACCATCCCCGTCGTGGACATCGACGTCTTGCTTCCAGACAAATTAAACAACTTCTTTGCTCGCTTTGAGGACAATACAGTGCAACTGACACGGCCCGCTACCAAAGCCTGTGGGCTCTCCTTCACCGTGGCCAATGTGAGTAAAACATTTCAACGTGTTAACCATCGTAAGGCTGCCGGCCCAGACGACATCTTCAGCCATGTCCTCAGAGCCCAGACCAGCTGGCTGGTGTGTTTACGGACATATTCAATCTCTCCCTATCCCAGTCTGCTGTACCCACATGCTTCAAGATGGCCACCATTGTTCCTGTTCCCAAGAAAGCAAAGGTAACTGAACTAAATGGCTATAGCCCCGTAGCACTCACTTCTGTCATCATGAAGTGCTTGAGAGACTAGATCAAATCACCTCCACCTCCTCTCTACCTGATACCCTAGACCCACTCCAATTTGATTACCGCCCTAATAGGTCCACAGATGACACAATCACCATCACACTACATACTGCCCCATCCCACCTGGACAAGAGGAATACCTATGTAAGAATGCTGCTCACTGACTACAGCTCAGCATTTAACACCATAGTACCCTCCAAGCTTATCATTAAGCTTGAGACTCTGGGTCTCGACCCCGCCCTGTGCAACGAGGTCCGGGACTTCCTGACAGGCCGCCCCCAGGTAGTGAGGGTAGGAAACAACATCTCCACCCTACTGATCCTCAATACTGGGACACCACAAGGGTGCGTTCTCAGCCATCTCCTGCACTCCCTGCTCACCCATGACTGTGTGGCCATGCACGTCTCCAACTCAATCATCAAGTTTGCAGATGACACTACAGTGGTAGGCTTGATTACCTACAACAACGAGACGGCCTACAGGGAGGAGGTGAGGGCCCTCAGAGTGAGGTGTCAGGAAAATAACCTCTCACTCAATGTCAACAAAATAAAGGAGATGATTGTGGACTTCAGGAAACAGCAGAGGGAGCATCCCCCTATCCACATCAACAGGACGGTAGTGGAGAAGGTGGAAAGTTTTAAGAACCTTGGCGTATACATCATGTACAAACTGAAATTGTCCACCCACACAGACAGCATGGTGAAGAAGGCGCAACAGCGCCTCTTCAACCTCAGCAGGCTGAAGAAATTTGGCTTGTCACCTAAAAGACTCAAACCTTTACAGAAGAACAATCGAGAGCATCCTATCGGGCTGTATCACAGCCTGGTACAGCAACTGCTCTGCCCACAATCGCAAGGCTCTCCAGAGGGTAGTGAGGTCTGCACAACGCATCACCGGGGGCAAACTACCAGCCCTCCAGGATACCTACCGGACCCGATGTCACAGGAAGGCCAAAAAGATCATGAAGGATAAAAACCACCCGAGCCACTGCCTGTTCACCCCGCTATCATCCAGAATTCGATCAGTACGAGTGCGTCAAAGGTGGGACCGAGAGACTGAAAAACAGCTTATATCTCAAGGCCATCAGACTGTTAAACAGCCATCACTAACATAGAATGGCTGCTGCCAACATATAGACTCAAATAAATGTAATAAAGGTATCACCAGTCACTTCAAATAACGCCACTTTAATAATGTTTAAATATTCTACATTACTCATCTTATATGTATATACTGTATTATATAGCATCGACTGCATCTTGCCTATGGTGCACGGCCATCGCTCATCCATATATTTATATGTACATATTCTTATTCATCCCTTTACATTTGTGTGTATAAGGTAGTCGTTGTGAATTTGTTAGATTACTTGTTAGATATTACTGCACTGTCGGAACTAGAAGCACAAGCATTTCGCTACACTCGTATTAACATCTGCTAACCATGTTTATGTGACCATTAACTTCTGCTAACCATGTGACCATTAACATCTGCTAACCATGTGTGTGCAACCAATAACATCTGCTAACCATGTGTATGTGACCAATAACATCTGCTAACCATGTGACCATTAACATCTGCTAACCATGTGACCAATAACATCTGCTAACCATGTGTATGTGACCAATAACATCTGCTAACCATGTGTATGTGACCATTAACATCTGCTAACCATGTGACCATTAACATCTGCTAACCATGTGACCATTAACATCTGCTAACCATGTGACCAATAACATCTGCTAACCATGTGACCAATAACATCTGCTAACCATGTGACCAATAACATCTGCTAACCATGTGACCATTAACATCTGCTAACCATGTGTATGTGACCAATAACATCTGCTAACCATGTGACCATTAACATCTGCTAACCATGTGACCAATAACATCTGCTAACCATGTGACCAATAACATCTGCTAACCATGTAACCAATAACATCTGCTAACCATGTGACCAATAACATCTGCTAACCATGTGACCAATAACATCTGCTAACCATGTGACCAATAACATCTGCTAACCATGTGACCAATAACATCTGCTAACCATGTAACCAATAACATCTGCTAACCATGTGTATGTGACCAATAACATCTGCTAACCATGTGACCAATAACATCTGCTAACCATGTGACCAATAACATCTGCTAACCATGTAACCAATAACATCTGCTAACCATGTGTATGTGACCAATAACATCTGCTAACCATGTGTATGCGACCAATAACATCTGCTAACCATGTGTATGCGACCAATAACATCTGCTAACCATGTGACCATTAACATCATATTGTACAAAATGCAATTTGTAAAATATCATCCAAATGGTAATTCGTAACATATTATGTGTCCGGCAATTCCTATTCTATTGTATGATGTCTATTACATTGGTAGGCTAATGTAATGTAACCTAACATGAAGTAACGTATTATCCTAAATGGAGTGGGACTGATTTTTGCAAAATACCATACGTTTTGCTCTGATACCAGGTTTACAAACAACATAGGCCTAGAATGACTCTGCTTACCATAACTCTTAATATGACATTCATTTTAATGCTATGTAAACAACACATACAGGTCTAGACGTGAGTTAGTGAAAACATCCCATTCTCACTAACACAATACAACATTAAGGTATTAAGATATTAAAACGTAACAAGGTATTATCATGTCAATTCGACTGATGGAACTCGAGCTCTCTCAGATTACATGGCAACAAACACAGGCTTGGGTATATAACATCTGTCTCTAGACAATAGATATCTAGGAACAAATCCCATATCCACTTAACAGCAGTAAAGCTACAATTCCTGTTATTGTAAACAAATCAACACCAACAGTCACAGATCCAATACGACCTGAAGCTCGCTTGCTACGCCGAGGCTGTTTCCTGACGGGCTCTGGACTGGGGTGCCACGGTCTGGGAGGTAGTAGGGTGTGCTACAGGTACAGTGATTGGTAAGCTGCTCTGACAGCTGATGCTTAAAGTTAGAGAGGGAGATATAAGACTCCAGCTCGAGTGATTTTTGCAGTTCGTTCCAGTCATTGGCAGCAGAGAACTGGAAGGAAAGGCGGCCAAAGGAGGTGTTGACTTTAGGGATGACCAGTGAAATATACCTTCTGGAGCGCGTGCTACGGGTGGGTGCTGCTATGGTGACCAGTGAACTGAGATAAGGCGGGGCTTTACCTAGTAAAGACTTATACATGACCTGGAGCCAGTGGGTTTGGCGACGAATATGTAGTGAGGGCCAGCCAACGAGAGCAGACAGGTCGCAGTGGTGGGTAGTATATGGGGCTTTGGTGACAAAACGGATGGCACTGTGATAGACTACATCCAGTTTGCTGAGTCGAGTGTTGGAGGCTATTTTATAAATGACATCGCCAAAGTCAAGGATTTCAGTTTTACGGGGGTATGTTTGGCAGCATGAGTGAAGGAGGCTTTGTTGCGAAATAGGAAGTCGATTATAGATTTAATTTGTGGGGCCATTTAAAGTCCTGAGGTGTGTTAATGAGGCAACATACCGTTTACAACTCCCTGTTGATTACCACATTAACCCAACCTTTCATGTGTCTCTCCTCAGGCCAGGGGTGCCTGGTCCCCTCACTGAGGCTGGCCCTAGTGACACCCCGCCTCCGCCCTGCCTCATTCTGTTCACATCAAGGGGGGTCCAGCATACTCGGTCCGTGAGGTCCTGAATTTGTAGTACGGCCCAGAGGAGCGGTGCTGGGTTCCTGCGGTGGACATCGCGGCGCCCGGACCGACCCGCACCTCGCCACTGTGGTTGTTCCCGAGGCCGGTGCAGGGAGCAGCAGGTAGTTCTAGAATGAGAACAGTGAGCTGAACAGGCCATGCAGGGAGCAGCAGGTAGTTCTAGAATGAGAACAGTGAGCTGAACAGGCCATGCAGGGAGCAGCAGGTAGTTCTAGAGTGAGAACAGTGAGCTGAACAGGCCATGCAGGGAGCAGTAGGTAGTTCTAGAATGAGAACAGTGAGCTGAACAGGCCATGCAGGGAGCAGCAGGTAGTTCTAGAATGAGAACAGTGAGCTGAACAGGCCATGCAGGGAGCAGCAGGTAGTCCTAAAATGAGAACAGTGAGCTGAACAGGCCATGCAGGGAGCAGCAGGTAGTTCTAGAATGAGAACAGTGAGCTGAACAGGCCATGCAGGGAGCAGCAGGTAGTTCTAGAATGAGAACAGTGATCTGAACAGGCCATGCAGGGAGCAGCAGGTAGTTCTAGAATGAGAACAGTGAGCTGAACAGGCCATGCAGGGAGCAGTAGGTAGTTCTAGAATGAGAACAGTGAGCTGAACAGGCCATGCAGGGAGCAGCAGGTAGTTCTAGAATGAGAACAGTGAGCTGAACAGGCCATGCAGGGAGCAGCAGGTAGTTCTAGAGTGAGAACAGTGAGCTGAACAGGCCATGCAGGGAGCAGCAGGTAGTTCTGGAATGAGAACAGTGAGCTGAACAGGCCATGCAGGGAGCAGCAGGTAGTTCTAGAATGAGAACAGTGAGCTGAACAGGCCATGCAGGGAGCAGCAGGTAGTTCTAGAATGAGAACAGTGAGCTGAACAGGCCATGCAGGGAGCAGCAGGTAGTTCTAGAATGAGAACAGTGAGCTGAACAGGCTTGTGTTCTGTCATGCTGTGCTGTTGTTGGTCTTTTCAGAACCCTGAGATGCTTAGAGTACCACTGTCCACTGAGTCGATGTTTGGGATTATCTTTTCGGAAGTGTGTGTGTGTGTTTGTGTGTGAGACAACAGTTTGGCAAAAGCATTACTGTTTCTAACAACCCCAGGGGGTTTGGAGCTTCTGGCTGGCCCTTATACATTATAGTAGGAATACATGTTTTAGGAAGTGTATGTGTGTGTGGGTGTTGGTGTGTGTGTGTGTGTTCTACATAATCACATCATAATAACCAAATAGTGAAAGTCAACATGTTTCAATCCGTTGGTTGTTTTATGGTTATTAATCTCATGTCTGGTCGCAGAGGAGGAGGGATGATATCTTGTTTTTTGTTGGTTTAGAGTGTTTATCCATAGGTGGAAATAGGTGTGTGTGTGGGGTGGGGTGCTGTGGGGGGTGCAATAGTTCTATAGGTATGTGTGTGTGTGGGGTGGGGTTGGGGGGGTGCAATAGTTCTATAGGTATGTGTGTGTGTGGCTGTTAGTCCCCATGGCTGGATTAAGGCTCTTGGTAATCCCAGATTATTTTGCATGGGTGGGTTGGGATTAAGTTTAGCGCTATGGGACCTCCCCAAGCATGGAACAAGACGTGCTGAGAAATGTATTTGTCTTGACTTTGTGTGTGCGTGTGCTTGTATTTGTGTGTGTAAAAGGCAAGCTTTAAAAAAAAAAAATGAAAACCAAAATAGTTTAATCATCTCTGTTATTCCATCAAATCCAGAAACACAATTCCGTGACCATAAACCATGTAATCAAATATCGGAAATGTCTGACAAACCATGACAATTTATGCAGCTGCACTGTCATGCACATCATTCTACGTTTTACACTCCAGACTCTCATCTCGTTTGGTTGTTGGATTTGCAGGTTGACGTTTATTGGGATGAATCTTGTACCTGAGGCAGAGCTGAGCGGTTTCCGCTAGATGGGCCAGCCGCAAAGTAAAAATTGGCTCCAAGGTTAGGCATAAAAATATGAATAAATATGTTTTATTGTCACACACCAGATATGTGCAGCGAAATATATTGTTTTACAGGGTCAGCCATTGTAGTACGGCGCCCAATGGAGCAAATGAGGATTACGTCTTCTAAATAAAGTCTCTATTTAGTAAACAACACACCCATATTTCTCTCCTGCAAACATGACCTTTAAATTCACCATAAAGGTATTTTTTTGGTCTTTATTCTGACACAAACCCAACCTGAAAACAGCCTGTGGGCCTCCTGTCCACTGAGGTACGATCAATGTTTCATGACATTTAAAGGCCTCCGCTTCCCCCTAAATGTGAACAGTTTGATTTGTGCCAAAAACAACAGTTCAGCTGTAGGTGGGTGAAACATTCACACTGACCTACTGCTCGGATGAACAGTCAGTAAACACTGTGTCGACAACAGCAACGACAGTGACTAATGTTTAGTCCCAAAATGGACCCATATTCCCCTGTAGGTTTTCCCCAGGGACTCCATCTTAAAGGAAGTGGTTCTATTTGAACAAGGGAAAATGCAAAAACTTGCCTCTTAGGTCAGTATCTAACAGCAATTGTGTCTAGGGGCAGCAGTGTCTAGGGGCAACAGTGTCCAGGGGCAACTTTAGGGGCAACAGTGTCCAGGGGCAACTTAAGGGGCATTCTTAGTAACAACAAAAATTACAAACACATTTTCCGAGCTGAGATGACAATCTCTGAACTGTCAAACGTAATGATGAATGACAACACACTCTGACCTCTGTCAGTAAGGATGAGGAAGGACAAAGAAAGTGGAGTCGGGCATTTCCTGTCGGACCTGGGGAGGATGGCAGAGAGAGGGAGGCTCAGGTTCAATGAACAAAACAAACAATGGTGTGATTTGTTTGTTTAGTAAAGATTTGGAAAAGAACAGTAGTAGTAGGTTTATATGAACAAAAATATGAACACAACATGAAACACAATAAGTAGTAGTAGGTGTTGTAGTAGTAGTATTAGCAGTAGTAGTATTAGCAGTAGTAGCAGTAGTAGCAGTAGTAGCAGTAGTAGTAGCAGCATTAGTAGCAGTAGGTGTAGCATCATTAGTAGCAGTAGGTGTAGCATCATTAGTAGTAGCAGTAGTAGTAGCAGCAGTAGCAGCAGTAGTAGTAGTAGCAGTAGTAGTAGCAGTAGTAGTAGCAGCAGTAGCAGCAGTAGTAGTAGCAGTAGTAGTAGTAGCAGTAGTAGCAGCAGCAGTAGCAGCAGTAGTAGTAGCAGCAGCAGTAGTAGCAGTAGTAGTAGTATTAGTAGAATTAGTAGTAGCATTAGCATTAGTAGCAGCAGCAGTATCAGTAGTAGTAGCAATAGCAGTAGTAGTAGTAGTAGTAGCAGTAGTAGCAGCAGTAGTAGCAGTAGTAGCAGCAGTAGTAGTAGTAGTAGTAGTAGCAGCAGCAGTAGTAGCAGTAGTAGTAGTATTAGTAGAATTAGTAGTAGCATTAGTAGCAGCAGCAGTATCAGTAGTAGTAGCAATAGCAGTAGTAGTAGTAGCAGCAGTAGTAGTAGCAGCAGCAGCAGTATCGGTAGTAGTAGCAATAGCATTAGTAGCAGCAGCAGCAGTAGCAGCAGTAGTAGTAGCAGCAGTAGCAGCAGTAGTAGTAGCAGCAGTAGTAGAATTAGTAGTAGCATTAGCATTAGTAGCAGTAGTATTAGTAGTAGTAGTAGCTGGCTCTACATTAGAGAAGGAGGAGTTCTAAACACAGACACACACGGTCCCAGATCACTCTCTCAGGGGTCTGGGTGATTTAATTGGAGTAATTATATTTGCGTAAGAGTGGCCTGTTCCATCACTCACACACTCTCTCCCCCTCTCTCCCCCTCTCCCCCTCATATTACTGGTATGTTTTAATTGGCTATTACAGTTTTTCTCAATTGCTAAAACACAATTTCTGAAGCCTTGCTCCATTTCCTGAAAACATTAAACACAAAACCTCATCTTCAAGCACTATTTACATAACCTCTGACTCCTCTCGCAAAATGAAACGTTAGCCTCAAAACAGTTTAACCTGTGTTTAAAATCAAACACTGCTCTCAAATCATAAACAAAGTGATCAAAATTATATACACTCTCAAGCAGTCAGTAAACAATACACCGAAAAATAGAAAATACAAGCGACAAAAATCAAAGGAGTAAACATGTGATCAATGTGCTTCTTCTTGTCTTTGGGCTGGGTCAGGCCAGAGCACTTCGTCGACATCACAAGACATATTGTCCCTCCTGAGGCAACGGGGGAAGAAGCCTCTTGTGTGCCGCATCCAGCCCTGACATGATTCCTCACCTATATCACCACAGGCTAAATCCATGGCTTGCAGCAGATTTACTCTGGTGTAGGGTTGTCTATCATACACTTTCCATCTCCAAGAGGAGAAAAACCCGTCAATTGGATTCAGGAAAGGCGAGTATGGAGGGAGGTACAAGTTCATAAACTGCCCATTGATGTTAAATCATTCCCTTACCTGAGCAGCTCGGTGGAAACTGACATTGCCCCACACTATCACATAGGTGGGAATGGGATTCTCATTTAGCTCTTGACCCTGCTGCTCAAATAAAATATCTCTTAGATTGGCAATAAATCTTAGAAGGTGCTGGGTGTTATATGGCCCGAGTGTAACATGGTGATGTAGAACACCATGGTTGCTGATAGCAGCACAGATTGTGACATTGCCACCTCGTTGACCAGGGACTTCAACAATGGCCCGCTGTCCAATCATGTTTCGGCCTCTCCTTCTCCTCTTTGTTAGATTGAAGCCTGCTTCATCGACAAAGATGAACTCATGGGGTCTGTCCAGGGATTCCAAGTCAAATATTGTCTGTGTAGAAATACAATATACTGTACGTAGGATTTTGTAAGTCGTACAGAGACAGTGCTATACTGTAGAGTACAATTAGGCTTCTGATTCACACACATTGTATTTACTGAAGAGTAATATCATTCACATATAGCATGTGTTAGTACTGTAGACAATCTGGATTACAGTAAATGTTTCTGAATGTACACTTACTTGCACATACTGAGCTCGCAGTTCTTTCACCCTTGGTGAGTTGTGCTCAGATGGTACTCTGTTTACTTGTTTCATTCGCATCCTGTTACGATTGAGGACACGGTCAATAGTGGAAATGCTCACGCTGTCGATTCCCTGGAAGTGTGTGTTGTCTTGTATCGCTCGTTCCTGGATTTCTCTGAGTCGTATTGCATTATCTTGAAGGACCAGGCCAACTATAACGGCCTCTTGCTCCTGAGTGAATATAGCTGTCCTTCCACCTGCATGTGGCAGCCTGGCAATTCTACAAAAAATAGTTGTGCAGTTACAAAACATATTCATGCAGTACAATACATACAGTGATTAACTTTACAAATGTCTATTGAAGCAGCTGCATATAGTGTAGTACAGTACATTTGCGAATAACAAAAATACAGTAGTATACTGCACCTGTTCTCTTCTCTGAATGTCCTTACTATGGTGGACACAGAAAATCGTCCTGAAAAAGTCCAGGAAAAGTCCTGCTTCCCTCATTGTCAGTCCATGGACAAGAACATGGTCTATAACTGTTGCTCGAATTTCATCAGATATTTCCACTCTTTGTCTTTCTCTTCCTCTTCGTCCTCCTCTTCCTCTTTCTTGCCCTTCTCCTCCTCCTCTTCCTCCTCGTCGCCCACCTCGCATACGCACTCGTCCTCATCCTCTCACATTGTTTCTTCTATCCATTCTCAGACTTTCTCCTTCCCACCTTCAACACCCTGTTTGCTCTCTGAACTGGCTTATATTGGTTGTGTCGCATCATTTGAAACAGGTTAAATCCATTTTGAGTGGTTGTGTTCAATCAATGACATGTGTTCTCTATTTGTATTTGATTGTTGCCACTTGTGTTTACCAGTATGGATGACATGTGCATTAGAGTGCAGAATGTGTTTTGAGAATGAGAATGTGTTTAGCGTTTTGCTGAAAAGTCTTAAGTGAGATCTGCAAATGGTGTTTTACCATGTGAAATGGTTTAAGGTATTGACAACAGACTGTGTTTTACCATGTGAAATGGTTGAAGGTTTTGACAACAGACTTAATTAGCTAAATGAGTCCAGGCAACTGAGATCTTAGTTCAGCCAAATGGGTTTTTAGTGTTTTAGCAGTTAAGAAAAACTGTAATTGTGTGTTCCTCTATCAGATTGTACCCTGAAGGGAAGTGGATACATTGCTTCACCCTTTCTTAAAAAGGAGGAGTGTACATTTAGTTAGATAAATAGAAAAAATACATTGCAATCAGTTGAATAGCGTGTGTTTTTTTACCTTTATTTTACTAGGCAAGTCAGTTAAGAAAAAATTCTTATTTTCAATGACGGCCTAGGAACAGTGGGTTAACTGCCTGTTCAGGGGCAGAACGACAGATTTTTACCTTGTCAGCTTGGGGATTTGAACGTGCAACCTTTTGGTTACAAGTCCAACGCTCTAACCACTAGGCTACCCTGCAGCCCCATGTGCAGGTGATAGTCTTTGGATGGTAATCACATGTTTATCTCTTTTAATATTTAATGTGAATTTTAGCACATTTATCAAACTTGCACATTTGTCCTCGTTTTCACTGTGGCCCACTGGGCACAGATGTCAGGTCACAGATGTCAGTTCAACGTCTAGTTTTGATTTACATATAGTTGAGTTGTCATCTAACCGTGAATTCAACGTGAAATCAACAACACATGTCACCATGTCATTGGATTTAGGTTAAAAGTAAAAAAATACACAATGTCCACTTTTCTAAATCAGTTTTCCACATTGATTCAACATCATCACATATATTTTTGAGGGGGGGGGGGGTTTAAATTACGTGGAAACAACGTTGATGCAACATCATCACATATATTTTGGGGGGGGGGTTGAAATGACGTGGAAACAACGTTGATTGAACCAGTTTTTGCCCAGTGGGATGATGTTGGTATCTTAACACATTAATTATTTTGTTTTTGATGTTGTTAATATTTCTACATTATTAGTAGTAGTAGGCCGGTTAAGTGGTTATTAATACGGACTAA
Source organism: Oncorhynchus masou masou (assembly GCF_036934945.1). Taxonomy (NCBI): domain Eukaryota; kingdom Metazoa; phylum Chordata; class Actinopteri; order Salmoniformes; family Salmonidae; genus Oncorhynchus; species Oncorhynchus masou. Next base: position 10,010,446 of record NC_088234.1, read on the forward strand.
TTGTCTAATGAAGAGCACAGACAGTAGGCAGGTTTCCATTGACCCAGGTAAATTTGACAAAAGCATTGTTGCAGAAAAAGTCATTAGAGACACGTATAATGGAAAGAGCAGATACTTTTTCTAAAAATCTACAACATTTTTATCATTCAACAGAGGTGTCACGCCCTGACCTTAGTTACAGTTGGGCAAAAAAGTATTTAGTCAGCCACCAATTGTGCAAGTTCTCCCACTTAAAAAGATGAGAGAGGCTTGTAATTTTCATCATAGGTACACTTCAACTATGACAGACAAAATGAGAAAAAAAATCCAGAAAATCACATTGTGGAATTTTTAAAGAATTTATTTTCAAATTATGGTAGAAAATAAGTATTTGATCAATAACAAAATTTATCTCAATAATTTGTTATATACCCTTTGTTGGCAATGACAGAGGTCAAACATTTTCGGTAAGTCTACACAAGGTTTTTACACACTGTTGCTGGTATTTTGGCCCATTACTCCATGCAGATCTCCTCTAGAGCAGTGATGTTTTGGGGCTGTTGCTGGGCAACACGGACTTTCAACTCCCTCCAAAGAGTTTTTATGGGGTTGAGATCTGGAGACTGGCTAGGCCACTCCAGGAACTTGAAATGCTACTTACGAAACCACTCCTTCATTGCCCGGGCGGTGTGTTTGGGATCATTGTCATGCTGAAAGACCCAGCCACGTTTCATCTTCAATGCCCTTGCTGATGGAAGGAGGTTTTCACTCAAACTCTCACAATTCATGGCCCCATTCATTATTTCCTTTACACGGATCAGTCGTCCTGGTCCCTTTGCAGAAAAACAGCCCCAAAGCATGATGTTTCCACCCCCATGCTTCACAGTAGGTATGGTGTTCTTTGGATGCAACTCAGCATTCTTTGTCCTCCAAACACGACGAGTTGAGTTTTTACCAAAAAGTTCTATTTTGGTTTCATCTGACCATATGACATTCTCCCAATCTTCTTCTGGATCATCCAAATGCTCTCTAGCAAACTTCAGATGGGCCTGGACATGTACTGGCTTAAGCAGGGGGACACGTCTCGCACTGCAGGATTTGAGTCCCTGGCGGCATAGTGTGTTACTGATGGTAGGCTTTGTTACTTTGGCGCGGACCGTGGCGATACGTTGGCGCGGACCGTGGCGATACGTTGGCGCGGACCGTGGCGTTACTTTGGCGCGGACCGTGGCGATACGTTGGTGCGGACCGTGGCGATACTTTGGTGCGGACCGTGGCGATACGTTGGTGCGGACCGTGGCGATACTTTGGTGCGGACCGTGGCGTTACGTTGCGATATGTGGCGATACGTTGGCGCGGGCCGTGGCGATACGTTGCGATATGTGGCGATACGTTGGCGCGGACCGTGGCGATACGTTGGTGCGGACCGTGGCGATACGTTGGCGCAGACCGTGGTGATACGTTGCGATATGTTGCGATATGTTGGCGCAGACCGTGGCGATACGTTGCGATATGTGGCGATACGTTGGCGCGGACCGTGGCAATACGTTGGTGCGGACCGTGGCGATACGTTGGCGCAGACCGTGGCGATACGTTGCGATATGTGGCGATACGTTGGCGCGGGCCGTGGCGATACGTTGCGATATGTGGCGGTACGTTGGCGCGGACCGTGGCGATACGTTGGTGCGGACCGTGGCGATACGTTGGCGCAGACCGTGGTGATACGTTGCGATATGTTGCGATACGTTGGCGCAGACCGTGGCGATACGTTGCGATATGTGGCGATACGTTGGCGCGGACCGTGGCGATACGTTGGTGCGGACCGTGGTGATACGTTGCGATATGTTGCGATACGTTGGCGCAGACCGTGGCGATACGTTGCGATATGTGGCGATACGTTGGCGCGGACCGTGGCGATACGTTGCGATATGTGGCGATACGTTGGCGCGGACCGTGGCGATACGTTGGTGCGGACCGTGGCGATACGTTGGTGCGGACCGTGGCGATACGTTGCGATATGTGGCGATACGTTGGCGCGGACCGTGGCGATACGTTGGTGCGGACCGTGGCGATACGTTGCGATATGTGGCGATACGTTGCAATATGTGGCGATACGTTGCGATATGTGGCGATACGTTGGCGCAGACCGTGGTGATACGTTGCAATATGTTGCGATACGTTGGCGCGGACCGTGGCGATATGTTGCGATACGTTGGTGCAGACCGTGGCGATACGTTGCAATATGTTGCGATACGTTGCGATATGTGGCGATACGTTGCGATATGTGGCGATACGTTGCGATATGTGGTGATACGTTGGCGCAGACCGCGGTGATACGTTGCAATATGTTGCGATACGTTGGCGCGGACCGTGGCGATATGTTGCGATACGTTGGTGCAGACCGTGGTGATACGTTGCAATATGTTGCGATACGTTGCGATATGTGGCGATACGTTGGCGCAGACCGTGGTGATACGTTGCAATATGTTGCGATACGTTGGCGCGGACCGTGGCGATATGTTGCGATACGTTGGTGCAGACCGTGGTGATACGTTGCAATATGTTGCGATACGTTGCGATATGTGGCGATACGTTGCGATATGTGGCGATACGTTGCGATATGTGGCGATACGTTGGCGCAGACCGTGGTGATACGTTGCAATATGTTGCGATACGTTGGCGCGGACCGTGGCGATATGTTGCGATACGTTGGTGCCGACCGTGGCGATACGTTGCGATATTTTGCGATACGTTGGCGCGGACCGTGGCGATACGTTGCGATATGTTGCGATACGTTGGCGCGGACTGTGGCGATATGTTGCGATATGTTACATTCTATTCATGTTGACTTTTGCGTGCTACCTGAGACATACAACAGAGAGGTGGGAGCCTCTATCCCCTCTCCTCTCCTACCCCCACTCCTCTCCTACCCCCACTCCTCTCCTCACCCCCACTCCATGTCATTCTGACAGAGAGGAGAGGGCCCTGTCTATTTCTCTCTCCAAGCTTTGTTTGTCCTCTGTGGCCTCATATTGCTGCCATGGCAACCACATGCACACACAGGGAGGGAGACCGGAGGGGGAGGGGGGAGGGGGAGGTAGACTGAGGGGATGGATGATAGATAGAGACAGAGATGAAAGAGAAAGAGAAGAATTAAAGAGTAAGTACTGGAGAGAGAGATGGATGGAGAAATGGAGAGAGAGCGAGAGAGAAGGAGAAAGAGATAAGAGAGAGATGTTGTTTTCTGTCTTCTCACTTTTGTTTATTGTTTATTTCACTTGCTTTGGCAATATAAACACATTTCCCATGCCAATAAATCCCCTTTGAATAAAAGAGAGAGAGATGATGTAACAGGATGGGAAAGAGAACCTTTTGAGTTTCCATGTTGACATTAATGCCGAGCTTTAGGACCCTGAGGGCAGCAACAGACAGACCATCTGCCATGTTGGCTCTGAGCCAGGGCTTCACTGTGGATCCAAGATGGCGCCCAGCCGCATTAGGAACAGACCGATACAGGTGGAGGGCAGCAGGTGCTGTGGGAGTGCTAGTGTCATTGAGCAACTGAAGGAGGGATGGAAATGGGACAGACAAAGAATGCCCAGGGCGTGTGTGTGTGTGTGTGTGTGTGTCTTTTTTGGGGTTAAGGCTTCTGGCACTGCAGCAATATTCTTCCAGAATGTTCTACACACAACTGACTAAACATTAAAAAAATATATTTTGAGGAAATTAAATATTAAAAACCTAGGTTGAGAAAGTTTAAAGTCATCACGACAAAACCACAATTTAGCAATTTAATCAGAGACAACGTACGATACCATTAAGATTAAAAGCCTAAATGTCTCTCATTTTAAGATAAATCCTTACATCAGCTCAGCCAGTATGACAGTCCCAGTAAAAAACTTCAACTTCACCCAAATTTCAAGTGATACGATAAATTAGCGCTTTAAGATGAATTGAATTAAAAAGTAGACTTGAGTTTGAAGTCTTAGAAAGCAGTGATGATGACGGTTGAACAAAGAGGAACTAGAGGGAGAGAGATAATGATGATCAGACTGACACACACACTCACCAACAGTGAGACAGGGTCAATGAAGCTAGAGGGAGAAGGATGAAGAGAAATGTGAACATTGTAATGACACACACGCACACACACACACACACACACACACACACACACACACACACACACACACACACACACACACACACACACACACACACACACACACACACACACACACACACACACACACACACACACACACACACACACACACACACACACACACACACACACACACACACACCAGCAGTGTAAGCGAGGGAGTGAGAGAAGATAGATGAGATGAGAATAGGAAGATGACCTCTGACCTGACCTAGAGATAGCCTCCTAGTGACTCACTGAACTAGAGGTAGCCTCTTAGTGACTCACTAACCTAGAGGTAGCCTCCTAGTGACTCACTGACCTAGATATAGCCTCTTCCTCTTCTCAATAAAGCATCTTCCAACACCAGGTTTGGTTGAAGCGTATCCATCTGCAAAAGTTAAGTTTTGCTCTGATGTCCTTAGCTGTTATCCCAGCTAACATATTGACATGCATATTGGTATTAAAAGACAGCAACATATTCACCTAAACATATAAGTGTTTAGGAAAATCATTAGTTGGCTAGCTAGCTATCACACAATTGTACGACAAATTTTCGAGCTAACGTTAGCTCGCGCTAGTAAGCTAGCTGAGTGCTAGTCAGTCAGTGGCGCTGACAGGTTGAAACTGTTGTCAACAAAATGGGCTTCTCTCTATCCCTTAAAACATGACATTGCTCACTAGGCATCAATTAACCGACACAATTTTAAAGTTTATTAGGAAGTGTAAGAAGTTAGACGCTCACCGGACGACTTTGGTAGGTAGCTAAATTGATAGCTTGGTTTCCATTTTCCAACAGATATTTCGAATCCACCTGATTGGTCATCAACCGTTACTGATCTTGGAACTCATGTGTTCACCAGAAACAGCTTCTGGTAAACTGTTTACACTCAGTGGCATTATATATTATTGCCACAGGTTTGCCACAGATTGAAATAGAATCTTGAAAGAATTTTGGTGAACTGTTTGGCAAACATTTGCAAACTTCTGACAACATTCTGTGGCACACTCTTTAGTTTGCAGCAAATTCATCATAAACTACCATGATTACGATTCATTCTGAATGAATCCTGAATAAGGATGAGTGAGAAAGTTAGAGGCATAAAGATCCCCTTAAAAAATGCTTGTTTAATGTACAAGTGGACAAAAAACTGCAAATTCATCCAACAAGTTAGTAGAGAGTGTATTTCATGATGGTGCTACAACTGTTCCACCTCTGTGCCGGTGGCTGGTCTACTGGTAGTGCTACCGCCCCCTGACCCCTGACCCCTGGAGGTCATGAGTTCAAACATTCCCATCTATCGCTCAATCCCTTATTCACTGAATTGTACATAAAAATGACACAATTCAATAAAATAATACCATCTACTTCTCTGTAGGGATACTAGGGAGAGTTGTCTTTCACCACCACCAACGAGAGGCAGATGGAGAGAGAGAGAGAAGATACGATATGAGACTAACTTAGTATTTCATTTATTTGAAATATGACATTTCTTGTATATGGAGTTGTATAGAGAAGAGTTTGTGAGAGAGTTTGAAGTCTAAGCTGTTATTGATTACATCTGATTTTCCTTGGTTTGGTGTGGAGGAGCCTTATTCTTAAATTGATTAAATTAAAAATTAAAATATCAGCAATCTACACACAATAACGCATAATGACAAAGCGAATACAGGCTTTTAGACATGTTTGCAAATGTATTACAAATAAAAAACTGAAATACCTTATTCAGACCCTTTGCTCTGAGATTCGAAATTAAGCTCAGGTGCGTCATGTTTCCATTGATCATCCTTGAGATGTTTCTACAACTTGATTGGAGTCCACCTGTGGTAAATTAAATTAGAACACAGAGTCCTCCATCATTCTTAAATGGAAGAAGTTTGGAACCACTAAGACTCTTCCAAGAGCTGGCCGCCCGGACAAACTGAGCAATCGGGGGAGAAGGGCCTTGGTCAGGGAGGTGACCAAGAACCCAAGGGTCCCTCTGACAGAGCTCTAGAGTTCCTCTGTGGAGATGGGAGAACCTTCCAGAAGGACAACCATCTCTGCAGCACTCCACCAATCAGGACTTTATGGTAGAGTGGCCAGATGGAAGCCACTCCTCAGTAAAAGGCACATGACAGCCCACTTGGAGTTTGCCAAAAGGCACCTAAAGACTCTCAGACCATGAGAAACAAGATTATCTGTTCTGATGAAACCAAGATTGAACTCTTTGGCCTGAATGCCAAGTGCCACGTCTGGAGGAAACCTGGCACCATCCGTACGGTGAAGCATGGTGGTGGCAGCATCAGGCCGTGGGGATGTTTTTCAGCGGGAGGGACTGGGAGACTAGTCAGGATCGAGCCAAAGATGAACGGAGCAAAGTACAGAGAGATTGTTGATGAAAACCTGCTCCAGAGTGCTCAGGACCTCAGACTGGGGCAAAGCTACACCTTCCAACCACACAGCCTATACATTGCAGGAGTGGCTTCGGGACAAGTCTCTGAATGTCCTTGAGTGGCCCAGCCAGAGCCCGGACTTGAACCCGATCGAATATCTCTGGAGAGACCTGAAAATAGTTGTGCAGCAATGCTCCCCATCCAACCTGACAGGGCTTGAGAGGATCTGCAGAGAAGAATGGGAGAAACTCCCCAAATAAAGGTGTGCCAAGTTTGTAGCATCATACCCAAGAAGACTTGAGGCTGTAATCGCTGCCAAAGGTGCTTCAACACAGTACTGAGTAAAGGGTCTGAATACTTATGTAAATGTGATATTTCAGTTTCTTATTTTTTTTTGCTGTAAAGTAACAAAATGTGGATAAAGTAAAGGGGTCTGAATACTGTTATACGATACTAAACTATATACACTGTTATACGCTACTAAACTATATACACTGTTGTACGATACTAAACTATATACACTGTTGTACGATACTAAACTATATACACTGTTATATGATACTAAACTATATACACTGTTGTACTATACTAAACTATATACACTGTTATACTATACTAAACTATATACACTGTTGTACGATACCAAACTATATACACTGTTGTACGATACTAAACTATATACACTGTTATATGATACTAAACTATATACACTGTTGTACTATACTAAACTATATACACTGTTATACTATACTAAACTATATACACTGTTGTACGATACTAAACTATATACACTGTTGTACGATACTAAACTATATACACTGTTATACGATACTCAACTATATATATACACTGTTATCCAACATATACTGTTATCCTATACTATATACAGTTGAAGTTTACATACACTTAGGTTGGAGTCATTAAAACTAGTTTACATACACTTAGGTTGGAGTCATTAAAACTAGTTTACATACACTTAGGTTGGAGTCATTAAAACTAGTTTACATACACTTAGGTTGGATTCATTAAAACTAGTTTACATACACTTAGGTTGGAGTCATTAAAACTAGTTTACATACACTTAGGTTGGAGTCATTAAAACTAGTTTCATACACTTAGGTTGGAGTCATTAAAACTAGTTTACATACACTTAGGTTGGAGTCATTAAAACTAGTTTACATACACTTAGGTTGGAGTCATTGGCAAGTCGGTTAGGACATCTACTTTGTGCATGACACAAGTCATTTTCCCAACAATTGTTTACAGACAGATTATTTCACTTATAATTAATTCACTGTATCACAATTCCAGTGGGTCAGAAGTTTACATACTCTAAGTTGACTGTGCCTTTAAACAGCTTGGAAAATTCCAGAAAATGATGTCATGGCTTTAGAAGCTTCTGATAGGCTAATTGGAGGCATACCAGTCGATGTATTTTCAATGTGGATGTATTTCAAGGCCTACCTTCAAACTCAGCGCCTCTTTGCTTGACATTATGGGAAAATCAAAAGAAATCAGCCAAGACCTCAGAACAAAGGGAGAAATGTCCAAACGCCTGAAGGTACCACATTCATCTGTACAAACAATAGTACGCAAGTATAACATCATGGGACCAAGCAGCCGTCATACCGCTCAGGAAGGAGACACGTTCTGTCTCCTAGAGATGAACGTACTTTGGGGCGAAAAAACAATCCCAGAACAACAGCAAAGGACCTTGTGAAGATTCTGGAGGAAACAGGTACAAAAGTATCTATATCCACAGTGAAACGAGTCCTATATCGACATAACCTGAAAGGCCGCTCAGCAAGGAAGAAGCCACTGCTCCAAAACCGCCATAAAAAAGCCAGACTACGGTTTGCAACTGTACATGGGGACAAAGATCATACTTTTTGGAGAAATGTCCTCTGGTCTGATGAAACAAAAATAGAACTGTTTGGTCATAACATCGTTATGTTTGGCGGAAAAGGGGAGGCTTGCAAGTCAAAGAACACCATCCCAACCATGAAGCACGGGGGTGGCAGCATCATGTCGTGGGGGTGCTTTGCTGCAGGAGGGACTGGTGCACTTCACAAAATAGATGGCATCACGAGGTAGGAAAATTATGTGGTTATATTGAAGCAACATCTCAAGACATCAGTCAGGAAGTTAAAGCTTGGTCGCAAATGGGTCTTCCAAATGGAAAATGACCCCAAGCAGACTTCCGAAGTTGTGGCAAAATGGTTAAGGACAACAAAGTCAAGGTATTGGAGTGGCCATCACAAAGACCTGACCTCAATCCTATAGATTTTTTTGGGGCAGAACTGAAAAAGTGTGTGTGTGAGCAAGGAGGCCTACAAACCTGACTCAGTTACACCAGCTCTGTCAAGATGAATGGGCCAAAATTCACCCAATTTATTGTGGGAAGCTTGTGGAAGGCTACCCAAAATGTTTGACCCAAGTTAAACAATTTAAATGCAATGCTACCAAATACTAATTGAGTGTATGTATGTAAACTTCTGACCCACTGGGAATGTGCTGAAATAAATCACTCGACTATTATTCTGACATTTCACAATCTCAAAATAAAGTGGTGATCCTAACAGACTTAAGACAGGGAATTTTTATTCGGATTAAATGTCAGGAATTGTGAAAAACTGAGTTTAAATGTATTTGGCTAAGGTGTATGTAAACTTCAGACTTCAACTGTATACACTGTTTTGGTATATATACACTGTTATACTATACACACTGTATATTATACTAAACTCTGCACACTGTATATTATACTAAACTATACACACAGTATATTATACTAAACTATACACACAGTATATTATACTAAACTATATATACACTGTTTTCCTATATATCCTGTTATACTGTATATACACTGGTTTAGTATATATACTGTTATATTATACTACATATACGCTGTTATACTGTATATATACTGTTTTAGTATATATACTGTTATATTATACTATATATACGCTGTTATACTGTATATACACTGGTTTAGTATATATACTGTTATATTATACTATATATACTGTTATATTATACTATATATATATACACTGTTATACTGTATATACACTGGTTTAGTATATATATATATATATATATTGTTATATTATACTATATATATATATATATACATATATACACTGTTATA
>NC_088234.1:10025098-10027598 GCF_036934945.1 Oncorhynchus masou masou
CCTTTGACTCAATTTGGCATGAGGGTCTGCTATACAAACTGATGGAAAGTGGTGTTGGGGGAAAACATACAACATCATAAAATCCATGTACACAAACAATAAGTGTGTGGTTAAAATTGGCAAAAAAGCACACATTTCGTGGGGTGAGACAAGGATGCAGCTTAAGCCCCACCCTCTTCAACAAATATATCAACGAATTGGCGCCGGCACTAGAAAAGTCTGCAGCACACGGCCTCACCCTACTAGAATCTGAAGATAAATCTTTACTGTTTGCTGATGATCTGGTGCTTCGGTCCCCAACCAAGGAGGGCCTACAGCAGCACCTAGATATTCTGCACAGATTCTGCCAGACCCGGGCCCTGACAGTAAATCTCAGTAAGACCAAAATAATGATGTTCCAAAAAAGGTCCAGTTGTCAGGACGACAAATACAAATTCCATCTAGACACCGTTGCCCTAGAGCACACAAAAACTATACATACCTCGGCCTAAACATCAGCGCCAAAGGTAACTTCCACAAAGCTGTGAACGATCTGAGAGACAAGGCAAGAAGGGCATTCTATGCCATCATAAGGAACAGAAAATTTGACATACTAATTAGGATCTGCCTAAAAATATTTGAGTCAGTCATAGAACCCATTGCCCTTTATGGTTGTGAGGTCTGGGGTCCGCTCACCAACCAAGAATTCACAAAATGGGACAAACACCAAATTGAGACTCTGCATGCAGAATTCTGCAAAAATATCCTCAGTGTACAACGTAAAACACCAAATAATGCATGCAGAGCAGAATTAGGCCGATACCCGCTAATTATCAAAATCCAGAAAAGAGCCATTAAATTCTACAACCACCTAAAAGGAAGCGATTCCCAAACCCTCCATAACAAAGCCATCACCTACAGAGAGATGAACCTGGAGTAGAGTCCCCTAAGCAAGTTGGTCCTGAGGCTCTGTTCACAAACACAAACACACCTCACAGAGCCCCAGGACAGCAACACAATAAGACCCAACCAAATCATGAGAAAACTAAAAGATAATTACTTGACACATTGGAAAGAATTAACAAAAAAACAGAGCAAACTAGAATGCTATTTGGCCCTAAACAGAGAGCACACAGTGGCAGATTACCTGAACACTGTGACTGACCCAAACTTAAGGAAAGCTTTGACTATGTACAGACTCAGTGAGTATAGCCTTGCTATTGAGAGAGGCTGCTGTAGGCAGACATGGCTCTCAAGAGAAGACAGGCTATGTGCTCACTGCCCACAAAATGAGGTGGAAACTGAACTGCTGCCACAAGAAAAGGGCAACCAGTGAAGAACAAACACCATTGTAAATACATTTATGTTTATTTTTTTCCCCTTTTGTACTTTAACTATTTGCACATAATATGACATTTGTAATGTCTTTATTCTTTTGGAACTTTTGTGAGTGTAATGTTTACTGTTAATTTGCATTTTTTTAAATTTCACTTTAGTTTATTATCTACTTCTCTTGCTTCGGCAATGTTGACATATGCTTCCCATGCCAATACATCCTTTAAAAGAGAGGGAGAGAGGGAGAGGAAACTAGGGAGGGAGAGGAAATTAGGGAGAGAGAGGAAACTAGGGAGGGACAGGAAACTAGGGAGAGAGAGGAAACTAGGGAGGGAGAGGAAACTAGGGAGAGAGAAGAAACTAGGGAGGGAGAGGAAACTAGGGAGAGAGAGGAAACTAGGGAGGGAGAGGAAACTAGGGAGAGAGAAGAAACTAGGGAGGGAGAGGAAACTAGGGAGGGAGAGGAAACTAGGGAGAGAGAAGAAACTAGGGAGGGAGAGGAAACTAGGGAGAGTGAGGAAACTAGGGAGGGACAGGAAACTAGGGAGAGAGAAGAAACTAGGGAGGGAGAGGAAACTAGGGAGAGAGAGGAAACTAGGGAGGGAGAGGAAACTAGGGAGGGAGAGGAAACTAGGGAGGGAGAGGAAACTAGGGAGGGAGAGGAAACTAGGGAGAGAGGAAACTAGGGAGAGAGAGGAAACTAGGGAGAGAGAGGAAACTAGGGAGAGAGAGGAAACTAGGGAGGGAGAGGAAACTAGGGAGAGAGAGGAAACTAGGGAGAGAGAGGAAACTAGGGAGGGACAGGAAACTAGGGAGAGAGAGGAAACTAGGGAGGGAGAGGAAACTAGGGAGAGAGAGGAAACTAGGGAGGGAGAAGAAACTAGGGAGAGAGAGGAAACTAGGGAGGGACAGGAAACTAGGGAGGGACAGGAAACTAGGGAGGGAGAGGAAACTAGGGAGGGACAGGAAACTAAGGAGGGAGAGGAAACTAGGGAGGGACAGGAAACTAGGGAGAGAGAGGAAACTAGGGAGGGACAGGAAACTAGGGAGGGACAGGAAACTAGGGAGGGAGAGGAAACTAGGGAGGGAGAGGAAACTAGGGAGAGAGAGGAAACTAGGGAGGGAGAGGAAACTAGGGAGGGACAGGAAACTGGGGAGGGAGAGGAAACTAGGGAGGGAGAGGAAA
>NC_088234.1:10032598-10052598 GCF_036934945.1 Oncorhynchus masou masou
GTGTTACGGTACAGAGTCAATGTGGAGGCTATATACAGGGGGTACCAGTACAGAGTCAGTGTGGAGGCTATATACAGGGGGTACCGCTAAAGAGTCAGTGTGGAGGCTATATACAGGGGGTACCAGTACAGAGTCAATGTGGAGGCTATATACAGGGGGTACCAGTACAGAGTCAATGTGGAGGCTATATACAGGGGGTACCGGTACAGAGTCAGTGTGGAGGCTATATACAGGGGGTACCGGTACAGAGTCAGTGTGGAGACTATATACAGGGGGTACCGGTACAGAGTCAGTGTGGAGGCTATATACAGGGGGTACCGGTAGTGAGTCAATGTGGAGGCTATATACAGGGGGTACCGGTAGTGAGTCAATGTGGAGACTATATACAGGGGGTACCGGTAGTGAGTCAATGTGGAGGCTATATACAGGGGGTACCGGTAGTGAGTCAATGTGGAGGCTATATACAGGGGGTACCGGTAGTGAGTCAATGTGGAGGCTATATACAGGGGGTACCGGTAGTGAGTCAATGTGGAGGCTATATACAGGGGGTACCGGTAGTGAGTCAATGTGTGGAGGCTATATACAGGGGGTACCGGTACAGAGTCAGTGTGGAGGCTATATACAGGGGGTACCGGTACAGAGTCAGTGTGGAGGCTATATACAGGGTATTACGGTACAGAGTCAGTGTGGAGGCTATATACAGGGGGTACCGGTACAGAGTCAGTGTGGAGGCTATATACAGGGGGCACCGGTACCGAGTCAGTGTGGAGACTATTTACAGGGGGTACCGGTAGTGAGTCAATGTGGAGGCTATATACAGGGGGTACCGGTAGTGAGTCAATGTGGAGGCTATATACAGGGGGTACCGGCAGTGAGTCAGTGTGGAGACTATATACAGGGGGTACCGGTAGTGAGTCAGTGTGGAGGCTATATACAGGGGGTACCGGTAGTGAGTCAATGTGGAGGCTATATACAGGGGGCACCGGTACCGAGTCAGTGTGGAGACTATATACAGGGGGTACCGGTAGTGAGTCAATGTGGAGGCTATATACAGGGGGTACCGGTAGTGAGTCAATGTGGAGGCTATATACAGGGGGTACCGGTAGTGAGTCAGTGTGGAGACTATATACAGGGGGTACCGGTAGTGAGTCAGTGTGGAGGCTATATACAGGGGGTACCGGTAGTGAGTCAATGTGGAGGCTATATACAGGGGGCACCGGTACCGAGTCAGTGTGGAGACTATATACAGGGGGTACCGGTAGTGAGTCAATGTGGAGGCTATATACAGGGGGTACCGGTAGTGAGTCAATGTGGAGGCTATATACAGGGGGTACCGGTAGTGAGTCAGTGTGGAGGCTATATACAGGGGGTACCGGTACAGAGTCCATGTGGAGGCTATATACAGGGGGTACCGGTACCGAGTCAGTGTGGAGGCTATATACAGGGGGTACCGGTAGTGAGTCAATGTGGAGGCTATATACAGGGGGTACCGGTAGTGAGTCAATGTGGAGGCTATATACAGGGGGTACCGGTACAGAGTCAATGTGGAGGCTATATACAGGGGGTACCGGTACAGAGTCAATGTGGAGACTATATGCAGGGGGTACCACTACAGAGTCAATGTGGAGACTATATACAGGGGGTACAGAGTCAATGTGGAGGCTATATACAGGGGGTACCGGTACTGAGTCAGTGTGGAGGCTATATACAGGGGGCACCGGTACTGAGTCAGTGTGGAGGCTATATACAGGGGGTACCGCTACAGAGTCAATGTGGAGACTATATACAGGGGGTACCGGTAGTGAGTCAATGTGGAGGCTATATACAGGGGGTACCGCTACAGAGTCAATGTGGAGACTATATACAGGGGGTACCGGTAGTGAGTCAATGTGGAGGCTATATACAGGGGGTACCGCTACAGAGTCAATGTGGAGATTATATACAGGGGGTACCGGTAGTGAGTCAATGTGGAGGCTATATACAGGGGGCACCGGTACCGAGTCAGTGTGGAGGCTATATACAGGGGGTACCGGTAGTGAGTCAATGTGGAGGCTATATACAGGGGGTACCGGTAGTGAGTCAATGTGGAGGCTATATACAGGGGGTACTGGTAGTGAGTCAGTGTGGAGGCTATATACAGGGGGTACTGGTAGTGAGTCAATGTGGAGGCTATATACAGGGGGTACCGGTAGTGAGTCAATGTGGAGGCTATATACAGGGGGTACCGGTAGTGAGTCAATGTGGAGGCTATATACAGGGGGTACAGAGTCAATGTGGAGGCTATATACAGGGGGTACCGGTACCGAGTCAATGTGGAGGCTATATACAGGGGGTACCGGTAGTGAGTCAGTGTGGAGGCTATATACAGGGGGTACCGGTAGTGAGTCAATGTGGAGGCTATATACAGGGGGCACCGGTACCGAGTCAGTGTGGAGACTATATACAGGGGGTACCGGTAGTGAGTCAATGTGGAGGCTATATACAGGGGGTACCGGTAGTGAGTCAATGTGGAGGCTATATACAGGGGGTACCGGTAGTGAGTCAGTGTGGAGGCTATATACAGGGGGTACCGGTACAGAGTCCATGTGGAGGCTATATACAGGGGGTACCGGTACCGAGTCAGTGTGGAGGCTATATACAGGGGGTACCGGTAGTGAGTCAATGTGGAGGCTATATACAGGGGGTACCGGTAGTGAGTCAATGTGGAGGCTATATACAGGGGGTACCGGTACAGAGTCAATGTGGAGGCTATATACAGGGGGTACCGGTACAGAGTCAATGTGGAGACTATATGCAGGGGGTACAGAGTCAATGTGGAGACTATATACAGGGGGTACAGAGTCAATGTGGAGGCTATATACAGGGGGTACCGGTACTGAGTCAGTGTGGAGGCTATATACAGGGGGTACCGGTAGTGAGTCAATGTGGAGGCTATATACAGGGGGTACCGGTAGTGAGTCAATGTGGAGGCTATATACAGGGGGTACTGGTAGTGAGTCAGTGTGGAGGCTATATACAGGGGGTACTGGTAGTGAGTCAATGTGGAGGCTATATACAGGGGGTACCGGTAGTGAGTCAATGTGGAGGCTATATACAGGGGGTACCGGTAGTGAGTCAATGTGGAGGCTATATACAGGGGGTACAGAGTCAATGTGGAGGCTATATACAGGGGGTACCGGTACCGAGTCAATGTGGAGGCTATATACAGGGGGTACCGGTAGTGAGTCAGTGTGGAGGCTATATACAGGGGGTACCGGTAGTGAGTCAATGTGGAGGCTATATACAGGGGGCACCGGTACCGAGTCAGTGTGGAGACTATATACAGGGGGTACCGGTAGTGAGTCAATGTGGAGGCTATATACAGGGGGTACCGGTAGTGAGTCAATGTGGAGGCTATATACAGGGGGTACCGGTAGTGAGTCAGTGTGGAGGCTATATACAGGGGGTACCGGTACAGAGTCCATGTGGAGGCTATATACAGGGGGTACCGGTACCGAGTCAGTGTGGAGGCTATATACAGGGGGTACCGGTAGTGAGTCAATGTGGAGGCTATATACAGGGGGTACCGGTAGTGAGTCAATGTGGAGGCTATATACAGGGGGTACCGGTACAGAGTCAATGTGGAGGCTATATACAGGGGGTACCGGTACAGAGTCAATGTGGAGACTATATGCAGGGGGTACAGAGTCAATGTGGAGACTATATACAGGGGGTACAGAGTCAATGTGGAGGCTATATACAGGGGGTACCGGTACTGAGTCAGTGTGGAGGCTATATACAGGGGGCACCGGTACTGAGTCAGTGTGGAGGCTATATACAGGGGGTACCGCTACAGAGTCAATGTGGAGACTATATACAGGGGGTACCGGTAGTGAGTCAATGTGGAGGCTATATACAGGGGGTACCGCTACAGAGTCAATGTGGAGACTATATACAGGGGGTACCGGTAGTGAGTCAATGTGGAGGCTATATACAGGGGGTACCGCTACAGAGTCAATGTGGAGATTATATACAGGGGGTACCGGTAGTGAGTCAATGTGGAGGCTATATACAGGGGGCACCGGTACCGAGTCAGTGTGGAGGCTATATACAGGGGGTACCGGTAGTGAGTCAATGTGGAGGCTATATACAGGGGGTACCGGTAGTGAGTCAATGTGGAGGCTATATACAGGGGGTACTGGTAGTGAGTCAGTGTGGAGGCTATATACAGGGGGTACTGGTAGTGAGTCAATGTGGAGGCTATATACAGGGGGTACCGGTAGTGAGTCAATGTGGAGGCTATATACAGGGGGTACCGGTAGTGAGTCAATGTGGAGGCTATATACAGGGGGTACAGAGTCAATGTGGAGGCTATATACAGGGGGTACCGGTACCGAGTCAATGTGGAGGCTATATACAGGGGGTACCGGTACAGAGTCAGTGTGGAGGCTATATACAGGGGGTACAGAGTCAATGTGGAGGCTATATACAGGGGGCACCGGTACCGAGTCAGTGTGGAGGCTATATACAGGGGGTACCGGTACAGAGTCCGTGTGGAGGCTATATACAGGGGGTACAGAGTCAATGTGGAGGCTATATACAGGGGGCACCGGTACCGAGTCAGTGTGGAGGCTATATACAGGGGGTACCGGTACCGAGTCAGTGTGGAGGCTATATACAGGGGGTACCGGTACCGAGTCAGTGTGGAGGCTATATACAGGGGGCACCGGTACAGAGTCAGTGTGGAGGCTATATACAGGGGGTACCAGTACAGAGTCAGTGTGGAGGCTATATACAGGGGTACCGGTACCGAGCCAGTGTGGAGGCTATATACAGGGGGTACCGGTACAGAGTCATTGTGGAGGCTATATACAGGGGGCACCGGTACAGAGTCAGTGTGGAGGCTATATACAGGGGGCACCGGTACTGAGTCAGTGTGGACGCTATATACAGGGGGCACCGGTACTGAGTCAGTGTGGAGGTTATATACAGGGGGTACCGGTACTGAGTCAGTGTGCAGGGTAGTTACAGCCATGTAGGTGGGGGTGAAGTGACTCTGCATATCTATGCATAGTCATGGGGGGGGGGGGTCAATGTAAATGTAAATGTCCAATCAATTGAATTTCCCACAGGTGGACTCATCTCAATCATGATCAATGGAAACAGGATGTACCTGAGCTCAATTTTCAAAGTTGTTTTTTATTTGCAGAAATTTCTCAAAAACAGTTTTTGCTTTGTCATTATGGGGTACTGTGTGTAGATTGATGTGGAAAATTGTTTATTTAATCCATTTTAGAACAAGGCTGTAACGTAATAAAATGTGGAAAAGGGGAAGGGGTCTGAATACTTCCAGAATGTAATATAGTCTACACCTTCACAATAAATCCATGTAATATAGCCTACACCATCACAATAAATCCATGTAATATAGCCGACACCTTCACAATAAATCCATATAATATAGCCTACAACTTCACAATAAATCCATGTAATATAGCCTACACCTTCACAATAAATCCATGTGATATAGCCTACACCTTCACAATAAATCCATGTAATATAGCCTACACCTTCACAATAAATCCATGTAATATAGCCTACACCTTCACAATAAATCCATGTAATATAGTCTACCTACACCTTCACAATAAATCCATGTGATATAGCCTACACCTTCACAATAAATCCATGTAATATAGCCTACACCTTCACAATAAATCCATGTAATATAGTCTACCTACACCTTCACAATAAATCCATGTAATATAGCCTACACCTTCACAATAAATCCATGTAATATAGCCTACACCTTCACAATAAATCCATGTAATATAGCCGATACCTTCACAATAAATCCATATAATATAGCCTACACCTTCACAATAAATCCATATAATATAGCCTACACCTTCACAATAAATCCATATAATATAGCCTACACCTTCACAATAAATCCATATAATATAGCCTACACCTTCACAATAAATCCATGTAATATAGCCTACACCTTCACAATAAATCCATGTAATATAGCCTACACCTTCACAATAAATCCATATAATATAGCCTACACCTTCACAATAAATCCATGCACTATAGCCTACACCTTCACAATAAATCCATATAATATAGCCTACACCTTCACAATAAATCCATATAATATAGCCTACACCTTCACAATAAATCCATGTAATATAGCCTACACCATCACAATAAATCCATGTAATATAGTCTACCTACACCTTCACAATAAATCCATGTAATATAGTCTACCTACACCTTCACAATAAATCCATATAATATAGCCTACACCTTCACAATAAATCCATGTAATATAGCCTACACCTTCACAATAAATCCATGTAATATAGTCTACCTACACCTTCACAATAAATCCATGTAATATAGCCTACACCTTCACAATAAATCCATATAATATAGCCTACACCTTCACAATAAATCCATGTAATATAGCCTACACCTTTCATAATAAATCCATGTAATATAGCCTACACCTTCACAATAAATCCATATAATAAAGCCTACACCTTCACAATAAATCCATGCACTATAGCCTACACCTTCACAATAAATCCATATAATATAGCCTACACCTTCACAATAAATCCATATAATATAGCCTACACTTTCACAATAAATCCATGTAATATAGCCTACACCATCACAATAAATCCATGTAATATAGTCTACCTACACCTTCACAATAAATCCATGTAATATAGCCTACACCTTTCATAATAAATCCATGTAATATAGCCTACACCTTCACAATAAATCCATGTAATATAGCCTACACCTTCACAATAAATCCATGCACTATAGCCTACACCTTCACAATAAATCCATATAATATAGCCTACACCTTCACAATAAATCCATGTAATATAGCCTACACCTTCACAATAAATCCATGTGATATAGCCTACACCTACACAATAAATCCATGTAATATAGCCTACACCTTCACAATAAATCCATATAATATAGCCTACACCTTCACAATAAATCCATGCACTATAGCCTACACCTTCACAATAAATCCATATAATATAGCCTACACCTTCACAATAAATCCATGCACTATAGCCTACACCTTCACAATAAATCCATATAATATAGCCTACACCTTCACAATAAATCCATGCACTATAGCCTACACCTTCACAATAAATCCATGTCATATAGTCTACCTACACATTCACAATAACTCCATGCACTATAGCCTACACCTTCACAATAAATCCATATAATATAGCCTACACTTTCACAATAAATCCATGTAATATAGCCTACACCTTCACAATAAATCCATGTAATATAGCCTACACCTTCACAATAAATCCATATAATATAGTCTACCTACACCTTCACAATAAATCCATGTAATATAGTCTACCTACACCTTCACAATAAATCCATGCACTATATCCTACACCTTCACAATAAATCCATGCACTATAGCCTACACCTTCACAATAAATCCATGTAATATAGTCTACCTACACCTTCACAATAAATCCATGCACTATAGCCTACACCTTCACAATAAATCCATGTAATATAGTCTACCTACACCTTCACAATAAATCCATGCACTATAGCCTACACCTTCACAATAAATCCATGCACTATAGCCTACACCTTCACAATAAATCCATGTAATATAGTCTACCTACACCTTCACAATAAATCCATGTAATATAGCCTACACCTTCACAATAAATCCATGTAATATAGCCTACACCTTCACAATAAATCCATGTAATATAGCCGATACCTTCACAATAAATCCATATAATATAGCCTACACCTTCACAATAAATCCATGTAATATAGCCTACACCTTCACAATAAATCCATGTGATATAGCCTACACCTACACAATAAATCCATGTAATATAGCCTACACCTTCACAATAAATCCATATAATATAGCCTACACCTTCACAATAAATCCATGCACTATAGCCTACACCTTCACAATAAATCCATATCATATAGCCTACACCTTCACAATAAATCCATGCACTATAGCCTACACCTTCACAATAAATCCATATAATATAGCCTACACCTTCACAATAAATCCATGCACTATAGCCTACACCTTCACAATAAATCCATGTCATATAGTCTACCTACACCTTCACAATAAATCCATGCACTATAGCCTACACCTTCACAATAAATCCATATAATATAGCCTACACCTTCACAATAAATCCATGTAATATAGCCTACACCTTCACAATAAATCCATGTAATATAGCCTACACCTTCACAATAAATCCATATAATATAGTCTACCTACACCTTCACAATAAATCCATGTAATATAGTCTACCTACACCTTCACAATAAATCCATGCACTATAGCCTACACCTTCACAATAAATCCATGCACTATAGCCTACACCTTCACAATAAATCCATGTAATATAGTCTACCTACACCTTCACAATAAATCCATGCACTATAGCCTACACCTTCACAATAAATCCATGTAGTATAGTCTACCTACACCTTCACAATAAATCCATGCACTATAGCCTACACCTTCACAATAAATCCATGCACTATAGCCTACACCTTCACAATAAATCCATGTAATATAGTCTACCTACACCTTCACAATAAATCCATATAATATAGCCTACACCTTCACAATAAATCCATGTAATATAGTCTACCTACACCTTCACAATAAATCCATGTAATATAGCCTACACCTTCACAATAAATCCATGTAATATAGCCTACACCTTCACAATACATCCATGTAATATAGCCTACACCTTCACAATAAATCCATGTAATATAGCCTACACCTTCACAATAAATCCATGCACTAAAGCCTACACCTTCACAATAAATCCATGTAATATAGTCTACCTACACCTTCACAATAAATCCATGCACTATAGCCTACACCTTCACAATAAATCCATGCACTATAGCCTACACCTTCACAATAAATCCATATAATATAGTCTACCTACACCTTCACAATAAATCCATGCACTATAGCCTACACCTTCACAATAAATCCATTTAATATAGTCTACACCTTCACAATAAATCCATGCACTATAGCCTACACCTTCACAATAAATCCATGTAATATAGTCTACCTACACCTTCACAATAAATCCATGCACTATAGCCTACACCTTCACAATAAATCCATGTAATATAGTCTACCTACACCTTCACAATAAATCCATGCACTATAGCCTACACCTTCACAATAAATCCATGCACTATAGCCTACACCTTCACAATAAATCCATGTAATATAGTCTACCTACACCTTCACAATAAATCCGTGCACTATAGCCTACACCTTCACAATAAATCCATGTAATATAGTCTACCTACACCTTCACAATACATCCATGTAATATAGCCTACACCTTCACAAGAAATCCATGTAATATAGTCTACCTACACCTTCACAATAAATCCATGTGATATAGCCTACACCTTCACAATAAATCCATGATTTATTTTAGACAGGTCTAAAGAAGCATGATATGAAGAACATGTGGTCTATTTCGGAAGAACAGAATAGCATATATATATATATATATATACAGTGCCTTGCGAAAGTATTCGGCCCCCTTGAACTTTGCGACCTTTTGCCACATTTCAAGCTTCAAACATGAAGATATAAAACTGTATTTTTTTTGTGAAGAATCAACAACAAGTAAGACACAATCGTGAAGTGGAACGACATTTATTGGATATTTCAAACTTTTTTAACAAATCAAAAACTGAAAAATTGGGTGTGCAAAATTATTCTGTGGGATGCGATCGATCCCAAATTAATACGACTAGTATAAAAAAAAGCAAAAAAAGCAAAACATTTTTTTAAGCGGAATTACACTACAGATTACAGCATTTAGCTTCAAATGTTGATTAACTATTGAGAAGGCTATTTCTTCACATTGTAAGCACAGTAATGCTGTAAGCGCAAATGTCCCCAAATGCAATCAATTAGTGAGAAAACACCATTTTCCAAACTGACCGCAAACGCAATTATGCAAATATAAATAAATAAATATAAATACATATAAATAAATATAAATATAAATATATATTATATATATAATATCGAATAATATATAAAAAATATAATATTATATATAAATATAAATATTACATATTTTTTTTATATATATATATAGAAGTGCATTTTTTAATGGGGAAAATGATCCTCCCCAAACGTGAAACTCACTTGCTGCGTATGTACAGAATGTACAGTATGCCAGTATGTACAGTATGTACAGTATGCCAGTATGTACAGTATGCCAGTATGTACAGTATGCCAGTATGCCAGTATGTACAGTATGTACAGTATGTACAGTATTTCAGTATGCACAGTATGTACAGTATGTACAGTATGTCAGTATGTACAGTATGTACAGTATGTACAGTATGTACAGTATGCCAGTATGTACATTATGTACAGTATGCCAGTATGTACAGTATGTACAGTATGCCAGTATGTACAGTATGCCAGTATGTACAGTATGTACAGTATGCCAGTATGTACAGTATGTACAGTATGTACAGTATGCCAGTATGTACAGTATGTACAGTATGTACAGTATGTACAGTATGTACAGTATGCCAGTATGTACAGTATGTACAGTATGCCAGTATGTACAGTATGCCAGTATGCCAGTATGTACAGTATGCCAGTATGTACAGTATGTACAGTATGTACAGTATGCCAGTATGTACAGTATGTACAGTATGCCAGTATGTACAGTATGTCAGTATGTACAGTATGTACAGTATGTACAGTATGCCAGTATGTACAGTATGTACAGTATGCCAGTATGTACAGTATGTACAGTATGCCAGTATGTACAGTATATACAGTATGCCAGTATGTACAGTATGTACAGTATGTACAGTATGCCAGTATGTACAGTATGTACAGTATGTACAGTATGCCAGTATGTACAGTATGTACAGTATGTACAGTATGCCAGTATGTACAGTATGTACAGTATGCCAGTATGTACAGTATGCCAGTATGTACAGTATGTACAGTATGCCAGTATGTACAGTATGTACAGTATGTACAGTATGCCAGTATGTACAGTATGTACAGTATGTACAGTATGTACAGTATGCCAGTATTTACAGTATGTACAGTATGTACAGTATGTACAGTATGTACAGTATGCCAGTATGTACAGTATGCCAGTATGTACAGTATGTACATTATGTACAGTATGTACAGTATGTACAGTATTACAGTATGCCAGTATGTACAGTATGTACAGTATGTACAGTATGCCAGTATGTACAGTATGCCAGTATGTACAGTATGTACAGTATGCCAGTATGTACAGTATGTACAGTATGCCAGTATGTACAGTATGTACAGTATGCCAGTATGTACAGTATGTACAGTATGTACAGTATGTACAGTATGCCAGTATGTACAGTATGTACAGTATGTACAGTATGCCAGTATGTACAGTATGTACAGTATGTACAGTATGTACAGTATGCCAGTATGTACAGTATGCCAGTATGTACAGTATGTACAGTATGCCAGTATGTACAGTATGTACAGTATGTACATTATGCCAGTATGTACAGTATGTACAGTATGTACAGTATGCCAGTATGTACAGTATGTACAGTATGCCAGTATGTACAGTATGTACAGTATGTACAGTATGCCAGTATGTACAGTATGCCAGTATGTACAGTATGTACAGTATGGCCAGTATGTACAGTATGTACAGTATGTACAGTATGTACAGTATGCCAGTATGTACAGTATGCCAGTATGTACAGTATGTACAGTATGCCAGTATGTACAGTATGCCAGTATGTACAGTATGTACAGTATGCCAGTATGTACAGTATGCCAGTATGTACAGTATGTACAGTATGCCAGTATGCCAGTATGTACAGTATGTACAGTATGTACAGTATGTACAGTATGCCAGTATGTACAGTATGTACAGTATGTACAGTATGTACAGTATGCCAGTAAGGCTCTACACCCCTTATAAAGCAGATTAATGTGCTTGATTTTAAGAAGTTATTTGTCCAGTGTAGTGGGCTCGGCTACATGAGGTGTCCGACTATGATTTGAATGCTGTTTCTTGCCTTAATGCACACAAGCTGGGCATTTCAAAAGTGACAGGCTAATATTGTCACCCATCAGATTGTTCTTCATTTTATATTACCTTTATTTAACCAGGCAAGTCAGTTAAGAACAAATTCTTGTTTTCAATGACAGCCTAGGAACAGTGGGTTAAGTGCCTTGTTCAGGGGCAGAACGACAGATTTGTACCTTGTCAGCTCAGGGATTTGATTTTGCAACCTTCTGGTTACAAGTCCAACACTCTAACCACTGGGCTACCTGCCATCTTGTCTTTACATATACTAAATGATAAATGTGTGAAATGTATTTTTGATTTGGAACAGACCATTAACATGCACCTGTATTGAAACAGGGGCAGCGAAAAATAAATAAATGTGATCTATGCACTTAAATAGCGAATGGACAATGTTTTTCATCGTGGTTCACTTTCATGCTAGCCAGGTAGTCTATACTCTTGTTGTAAAGCGAATCCATGTGCTTGATATTAGGAATGTTGAAAAATAAATATAGTAGGCCTAGCATATAGAAAGTTGATAGGATTCCTCCTCTTTTTAATAGAGGCCATCACTCTGTTTTCTCACACAATTGCATGGCCTATAGAAATGTTGCGCAACATGAACTCATGGGCTCTCATGAAGAGTACCAGGCAGTTAGCAAGTTTGATAGATGACCATCAGCAGCATGAGAGCTTGGAGAAGCCTAATTACCATGACTAAGCAGTCACGTTAAATTTGACTGCCGTCATGACCTGTGACCGAGGAGGGGATGGTAGATATATTTTAGTACTAGTGGACACCACAGAAGCAGAAATTAAGGGTGTAAATTAAGCTTACCTCTGCTGCTAGGGGTGTAAATTAAGCTTACCTCTGCTGCTAGGGGTGTTTCTCAGAGGGGCAGGTAGGGTTCTATATCTCACCGGAAGACAGATGACTCAGAGGGGCAGGTTGGGTTCTAAATCTCACCAGAAGACAGATGACTCAGAGGTGATTAGAGTCATAGAGGGGAGTCTGACCCTTACAACACAGCAGGTAAAAGTGACTCATTGAATTTTCCCATCCTGCTCTGTCACACACACACACACACACACACACACACACACACACACACACACACACACACACACACACACACACACACACACACACACACACACACACACACACACACACACACACACACACACACACACACACACACACACACACACACACACACACAAAACCAGGACCCCCCACAACCCACACGTAGCACGAAATGAATCAACTTCCCCAGGCAGATTGCAATAGCACCGTACCCAGTATGGTGTAGATTGGCAATCCTGAGGTGTGTGTGCTTGCATATGTGCAAGCTATTCTGTAGAGAGAAGGCTGGGGCAGCTCTTTATCCAGCTGTTAATCCAGCCTCCAGTCCAGTCCCAGTGTCTTCACTCCTCCTATCCCCTCTTCCCTCCTCCCCCTCCTCTTCCCTCCTCCTATCCCCTCTTCCCTCCTCCCCCTCCTCTTTCCTCCTCCTCCTCCTCCTCCCTCCTCCTCCTCCTCCCTCATTCCATTCCCCGCTTCCCTCCTCCTCTTCCCTCCTCCTATTCCTTCCTCCTCCCTCCTCCTCTTCCCTCCTCCTCCTCCCTCCTCCCTCATCCTATCCCCTCTTCCCCCATCCTCCTCCCTCATCCCATCCCCTCTTCCCTCCTCCCTCCTCCCTCATCCTATCCCCTCTTCCCCCATCCTCCTCCCTCATCCCATCCCCTCTTCCCTCCTCCTATTCTCTCCTATTCTCTCTTCCCTCCTCCCTCCTCCTCCTCCCTCCTCCTCCTCCCTCATCCTATCACCTGGATAGCTGGTGATGGATGGATGAATTAATAAATAATCAAATCATTCCCTCTTCTCCTCAAATCAAATCAAACTTTATTAGTCACATGCGCTGAATACAACCTTACAGTGAAATGCTTACTTACAGGCCCTTAACTAACAGTGCAGTTCAAGAAATAGAGTTAGGAAAATATTTACTAAATAAAGTAAATATTTACTAAAAAAGTAACACTAGAAAACTACATAACAATAACAAGACTATATACAGGGGGTACCGGTACCGAGTCAATGTGCGAGGGTACAGGTTAGTCGAGGAAATTTGTAAAATGACTATGTGTAACGGCGTTCTTCTTTAGTTGAAAGAGAGTCGGACCGAAATGCAGCGTGTAAGTTACTCATGTTTATTTAGTGAAGACAAACGAACGAACTATACACGAATAACTAATAAATACAAAAATAACAAACAGAACGTGAAACCAATTACAGCCTGACTGGTGCAAACTACACAGAGACAGGAACAATCACCCACGAAATACAAAGCGAAAACCAGGCTACCTAAATACGGTTCCCAATCAGCGACAACGAGAATCACCTGACTCTGATTGAGAACCGCCTCAGGCAGCCAACCTATTAAACACTCACACACCCCTAATCAGCTACAATCCCAAACACTACAAACCCCAATACGAAAATACAATACATAATAACCCCATGTCACACCCTGGTCTGACTAACTAATAAACTAAAACACAAAATACTAAGACCAAGGCGTGACACTATGCATAGATAATTACCATGGGGGAGGGGGGGGGGTCATAATACATAATTCAGGGGGGCCATTTGAGTAATTGTTCAGCTGTTAATTAAGGAGCCTTTTGGTCCTAGACTTGGCGTTACGGTACCCCTTTCTGTGCGATAGCAGAGATAGCAGAGATAGCAGAGATAGCAGAGATAGCAGAGAAAACAGTCTATGACTAAGGTGACTGGAGTCTTAGACAATGTTTTGGGCCTTCCTCTGACACCGCCTAGAATATGAGTCCTGGATGGCAGGAAGCTTGGCCCCAGTGATGTACTGACGCCGGAGACGGACAAGTTCACTACCAGGTCTCTGTCTGGGGCTGATCATGGAGAGAGGAGAGCTAGGCAGTCAGTCTCTATTACAGGTCTCTGTCTGGGGCTGATCATGGAGAGAGAAGAGCTCGGCAGTCAGTCTCTATTACAGGTCTCTGTCTGGGGCTTATCCAATAGAGAGGAGAGCTCGGCAGTCAGTCTCTATTATAGGTCTCTGTCTGGGGCTTATCCAATAGAGAGGAGAGCTCGGCAGTCAGTCTCTATTACAGGTCTCTGTCTGGGGCTTATCCAATAGAGAGGAGAGCTCGGCAGTCAGTCTCTATTATAGGTCTCTGTCTGGGGCTTATCATGGAGAGAGGAGAGCTCGGCAGTCAGTCTCTATTACAGGTCTCTGTCTGGGGCTGATCATGGAGAGAGGAGAGCTAGGCAGTCAGTCTCTATTACAGGTCTCTGTCTGGGGCTTATCCAATAGAGAGGAGAGCTCGGCAGTCAGTCTCTGTCCCCTCCACACAGTTTCTCTAACCCCTTCACGGTCCCCACAGACATGCAATCTTTACATAACCATTTTCGGCTGATGTAAAAAGGGTTTTATAAATACATTTGATTGATTGACGGGAGATTGTGATGGAGAGAGGCAGGGATGGAGATTGTGATGGAGAGAGAGAGAGGCAGGGATGGAGAGAGGGAGGGATGGAGATTGTGATGGAGAGAGAGAGAGGCAGGGATGGAGATTGTGATGGAGAGAGGGAGAGGGAGGGAAGGAGATTGTGATGGAGAGAGGGAGGGATGGAGAGAGGGAGGGATGGAGAGAGGGAGGGATGGAGATTGTGATGGAGAGAGAGAGAGGGATGGATGGAGAGAGGGAGGGATGGAGATTGTGATGGAGAGAGAGAGAGGCAGGGATGGAGAGAGGGAGGGATGGAGATTGTGATGGAGAGAGAGAGAGGCAGGGATGGAGATTGTGATGGAGAGAGGGAGGGATGGAGATTGTGATGGAGAGAGAGAGAGGCAGGGATGGAGATTGTGATGGAGAGAGGGAGGGAAGGAGATTGTGATGGAGAGAGGGAGGGATGGAGAGAGGGAGGGATGGAGATTGTGATGGAGAGAGAGAGAGGGATGGATGGAGAGAGGGAGGGATGGAGATTGTGATGGAGAGAGAGAGGGAGGGATGAAGAGAGGGATGGAGATTGTGATGGAGAGAGGGAGGGATGGAGATTGTGTTAGAGAGAGAGCGGAGGGATAGAGGGAGGGATGGAGATTGTGATGGAGAGAGAGAGAGAGGGATGGATGGAGAGAGGGAGGGATGGAGATTGTGATGGAGAGAGAGAGAGGGAGGGATGGAGAGAGGGAGGGATGGAGATTGTGATGGAGAGAGAGAGAGGGAGGGATGGAGTGAGGGAGGGATGGAGATTGTGATGGAGAGAGAGAGAGAGGGAGGGATGGAGAGAGGGAGGGATGGAGGGAGGGAGGGAGGGCAGTGTAGAAAGAAGAGGAGGGAGGGAGCAGATGTCACAAATTGCTATATAGAAAACCAGCCATCTTCCCCTCCCTCCCTCCCTCCCTCCCTCCCTCCCTCCCTCCCTCCCTCCCTCCCTCCCTCCCTCCCTCCCTCCCTCCCTCCCTCCCCCTCCCTCCCTCCCTCCCTCCCTCCCTCCCTCCCTCCCTCCCTCCCTCCAGTGGATCCATGAAGACATTATTAACAGAGACGACTCAGATGTCTCTCGCCTCACCAGGAGGGTGGGAGTTAACCGTGGCTGGTACACACACACACACACACACACACACACACACACACACACACACACACACACACACACACACACACACACACACACACACACACACACGCACGCACACACACACACACACACACACACACACACACACACACACACACACACACACACACACGCACACACACACACACACACACACACACACACCTCTACATTAAGCAGACCAGTGCAGGGTCACGGCTTGCCTAGTCCCCACACCAGGAGCTGAATAATAATATGGAGTCCTATGTCCCAAACACCACCCTATCCCCTAAATAGTGCACCACACTATGGGCCCTGGTCAAAAGTAGAACACTATATAGGGAATAGGGTTCCATCAAGGACACAGCCATGGAGGACAGATAAGTAACCGTGACAATCCCTTTAAAAACCTCTCGCTGTGCCTGATTGGTTCCTGTCGCTAATTCATGCGCATGTTATAGGATGTGGGGCTAGCTGATGCTTCACCAGGGAATGCACTGCAGAGAGAGAGAGAGTGTATGTGTGTGTGTGTTTCCTGGTATTATGTCCATTTAAATAGATTGTTCACATAGTTAAGCACATATGGGGAGACTAGGTATACATTTGATTTAAATCAAGGTTAGGATTCACCCCTGTCTGTGCGTATTTATACTGTATGCCTGTAGGCTTTCCAATCAGTTAATATAGCCTATTTCCAAATGCCTTAATAAAAAGGACTATAGTGTTAAAACAGTCTATATATTCATCAGATTCTCATGTCTTTCAACTCTATTTTTATTATATTCTTCATTTCTCCACCTTCATCCTCTCCTCCTCCTCCTCCTCCTCCACCTCCTCCTCCTCTACATTAATCCGTGTCCTGACCCTGGTCCTTTGTCCTCGGGGTTGGTACTACTCTACACCCATGCCCCGGTGGCCCTGTGAAATCCTGCGAGTCGAGTCACCCACGCGCTCCCTCTGATGTTGTTGTTCTCGTCCAGATTAGAGAGAGAGAGAAAGAGGGGAGGGGGGGGCAGATGGAGGCCGAGTTGAAAAGTCTTCACAAGTAGCAAACCCTCAATGGATTTATCAAAGACGTGGCAGCAGTGAACCACACTGTGTCGCACGCGCTAATCTGACACTTCTGTTGACACTAATCATCAATCGTCCCGTCACGAACCCTTGTTTTGCCCTGCATGTGCTCGGGAATATTACCAGGTTAAATTGAGACACGTAAATAAATGAAAGACGTCTCATATGTATTTGTTAACCCATTTCACTATAGACGTATACGCCAAGACAGTAATATGTTATTTAAAAAATATACATATTCTCAAATTCAGTCTTGATTGACACTTTTTATCAGATGGCTATTGAAATTTAATATCTGTACGTTATAAAAGCCAAATTGCCTCACGTTGTTAACATGATCTATTTATCAGGATTTATAACATTGTAATTACTAACATTAGGCCTAATATAAAATATAAATATTATTATCATGATATTGTATATAGTCCTACACTGGTATTATTATACAAGTACTATGATAAACTTAATCTGATCACATGACATCATCACCTTACCTGTTGTCGTTTCCAGTGTCACTCGGTGGGGCGGGGCTCGAGACTGGCTCTGCGCTCTTCAGGCGGTTCACAACGAATTTACATTACATCTACACTTTACTCCTATTCCGCGGTCGTTTCACTTTTACCAGGGGTAGAATTTGTTTTATCGGAGGTCGAGAGGAATTTTATTTATTTGTTCCATATTTAGTTCACGGGGATCATTTGTTAAGATTTATATTCGGACGGTTTGAATTATTTTTCACCACCAACAGCGGGACAGCACGAGCGAGCGACAGGGACCGGAGCTGAGAGAGAGACACGTCTTGTGCTGAATAAAACCTCAAGAGCTCGAGATACAGAATGGACATTATTACCAAAGGATGGCACTATAAATGTCTCCTAACTTTGTATTACTTTGCACGCAGTTCGTGAGAAATAACATAAACAATATTTATATTTAATCCATATTTATGTTGACCTCTGCTATTTAAATGCTTCTGTCTTCAAATGGCTAAATGGACTGTGCGCTGAAAGCTGATGCAGTTATTTGATTCGATGTTTTATTTGATTTTGATTCGATGTTTTAGAATCCTCATTAGCCGACGCCAATGGCAACAGCTCTAAACTGCGCTATCATTGGCCTGTGAGTCAATTCAAACGAACAATTATAATATATTATATATATCGATATATATATATTATATTTTAGTTCATTTTTTGAGACGTTTTAACATTGTATTCAATTTCCTTGTATTGTTGTCGGATTGTGCGTTCTCCTTGAGCGCCCTGAACGGAAGAATCTAAACACACATCCACCGGGGATTATAGCCTCTTCGCATGATGACGCCTCTCAGCTGAGACCGGGACCTTTACGTTAAAACCTAGGACCCAGGACCAGAGCCTACCGGTACGACTGTGAGCCCGGAGCCGAAACATGAGGGCGTCTGGCAGGGTGATCTTCTGGCTCCTCACGGCGGTGTGTTCGCTCTCCAGGTCTCGGACGGCCACTCTGGGCAGTGTTAGAGGTAAGCGTCAGTTATAGTCCCCTACATGTACATGATCCAGACAGTAAAGACATTGTTTTGTCAAGTGAATGTCAACAACCTCGAAACAGCTACTTGATGTAGGACAGGTATTTCTTACTGCGTTATAGCACAAATAACAATGCAGTACAGACGCCTGTGATCTGTCCCAAATTGTACTATATTCCCTATATAGTGTACTACTTTGGAGGTAGCCTATAGCACCTTATGGTTAGCTGATTCAGCAGGTGCCAGAGCTGTATGGACAGGTCAACAAGTGTATTTGAACCCAGCTGAAGGTGTGTGTCCATAGAGGAAACAGAGTGATAGAGGGAACAGAATGATAGAGGGAACAGAGTGATAGAGGGAACAGAGTGATAGAGGGAACAGAGTGATAGAGGGAACAGAGAGAACAGAGTGATATAGGGAATAGAGGGAACAGAGTGATAGAGGGAACAGAATGATAGAGGGAACAGAGTGATAGAGGGAACAGAGAGAACAGAGTGATATAGGGAATAGAGGGAACAGAGTGATAGAGGGAACAGAGTGATAGAGGGAACAGAATGATAGAGGGAACAGAATGATAGAGGGAACAGAGTGATAGAGGGAACAGAGAGAACAGAGTGATATAGGGAATAGAGGGAACAGAGTGATAGAGGGAA
>NC_088234.1:10057598-10062598 GCF_036934945.1 Oncorhynchus masou masou
GGTTGTCTCTATGGGGTGCACCAGGCATCAGAGTGGAACCTTGCTGTGAAAAGACAGTATCCGAGCCTGCAGGATACAGGGTTGTCTCTATGGGGTGCACCAGGCATCAGAGTGGAACCTTGCTGTGAAAGGACAGTATCCGAGCCAGCAGGATACAGGGTTGTCTCTATGGGGTGCACCAGGCATCAGAGTGGAACCTTGCTGTGAAAAGACAGTATCCGAGCCTGCAGGATACAGGGTTGTCTCTATGGGGTGCACCAGGCATCAGAGTGGAACCTTGCTGTGAGGAGACAGTATCCGAGCCTGCAGGATACAGGGTTGTCTCTATGGGGTGCACCAGGCATCAGAGTGGAACCTTGCTGTGAGAGGACAGTATCCGAGCCTGCAGGATACAGGGTTGTCTCTATGGGGTGCACCAGGCATCAGAGTGGAACCTTGCTGTGAGAGGACAGTATCTGAGCCTGCAGGATACAGGGTTGTCTCTATGGGGTGCACCAGGCATCAGAGTGGAACCTTGCTGTGAGAGGACAGTATCCGAGCCTGCAGGATACAGGGTTGTCTCTATGGGGTGCACCAGGCATCAGAGTGGAACCTTGCTGTGAGAGGACAGTATCCGAGCCTGCAGGATACAGGGTTGTCTCTATGGGGTGCACCAGGCATCAGAGTGGAACCTTGCTGTGAGAGGACAGTATCCGAGCCTGCAGGATACAGGGTTGTCTCTATGGGGTGCACCATGCATCAGAGTGGAACCTTGCTGTGAGAGGACAGTATCCGAGCCTGCAGGATACAGGGTTGTCTCTATGGGGTGCACCAGGCATCAGAGTGGAACCTTGCTGTGAGAGGACAGTATCCGAGCCTGCAGGATACAGGGTTGTCTCCATGGGGTGCACCAGGCATCTCATTTACACGAGGCTCTTGCCACTGTAGAAGTCAGTCTGTGATTCAAATTCAAGAAGTGAAACCAACCGACGGTTATTTCGTCCCCGGAGGACCAGCTCCGAGGGTCCATACGTAGGGAATAGGGTGCCATAGAGCTCTGGTCTAAAGTAGTGCACCTCGTAGGGAATAGGGTGCCATTTGGGACGTAGTCTGCGTGTGGGACGGGAACCGAGCAGGAGCAGCAGAGCCGTCCTGACCTCTGACCTCTCCCCTCCTCCGGTCAGTTCACTCCAGACGCTGCTGTTTCTAATGCTCCTCACATGAAACCGATTATGCCCCTGAGACACAATGGCCGCCGCACCTAACAACGTTGTGACATCATGGATCACGGAACACTGAAGGGAGTTTAAAGGACTTCCTGTTTGGACACCCAGGAAGCACATAGGATTGACTCCTGAAAAGCCAAAAGAGGACTGGACGCCCCTCGGAAGCCTGGCTCCTCTCTAGGTTTCTTCCCAGGTTCCTGCCTTGTACGGAGATTTTGTAAAATGCTTTTCTAAAATACAAGTACGTTTAGTGAATTCATCTTAACAACCACATATCACAGTCATAGTAAATCAGATCTTGCCTCAATAATTGAATCATGAAATCTCTATTCATTGTGGTCTTAAAGGCAAAACTGGTCCTTGATCAGCACTCTGATAATCTTCGTGAATACGGGCCAATGTATTGTACGACAACATGGATGTTGCATCACCGCCAGTAACCAGGAAGTCATTTAGCTTGGTGAGGTGACCACACCCCCATTCTCTACACGGTAACCAGGAAGTCATTTAGCTTGGTGAGGTGAGCACACCCCCATTCTCTACACGGTAACCAGGAAGTCATTTAGCTTGGTGAGGTGAGCACACCCCCATTCTCTACACGGTAACCAGGAAGTCATTTAGCTTGGTGAGGTGAGCACACCCCCATTCTCTACACGGTAACCAGGAAGTCATTTAGCTTGGTGAGGTGAGCACACCCCCATTTTCTACACGTTAACCAGGAAGGCATTTAGCTTGGTGAGGTGAGCACACCCCCATTCTCTAAACGGTAACCAGGAAGTCATTTAGCTTGGTGAGGTGAGCACACCCCCATTCTCTACACGGTAACCAGGAAGTCATTTAGCTTGGTGAGGTGAGCACACCCCCATTCTCTACACGGTAACCAGGAAGTCATTTAGCTTGGTGAGGTGAGCACACCCCCATTCTCTACACGGTAACCAGGAAGTCATTTAGCTTGGTGAGGTGAGCACACCCCCATTCTCTACACGGTAACCAGGAAGTCATTTAGCTTGGTGAGGTGAGCACACCCCCATTCTCTACACGGTAACCAGGAAGTCATTTAGCTTGGTGAGGTGAGCACACCCCCATTCTCTACACGGTAACCAGGAAGTCATTTAGCTTGGTGAGGTGAGCACACCCCCATTCTCTACACGGTAACCAGGAAGTCATTTAGCTTGGTGAGGTGAGCACACCCCATTCTCTACACAGTAACCAGGAAGTCATTTAGCTTGGTGAGGTGAGCACACCCCCATTCTCTACACAGTAACCAGGAAGTCATTTAGCTTGATGAGGTGAGCACACCCCCATTCTCTACACAGTAACCAGGAAGTCATTTAGCTTGGTGAGGTGAGCACACCCTCATTCTCTACACAGTAACCAGGAAGTCATTTAGCTTGTTGAGGTGAGCACACCCCCATTCTCTACACGGTAACCAGGAAGTCATTTAGCTTGGTGAGGTGAGCACACCCCCATTCTCTACACGGTAACCAGGAAGTCATTTAGCTTGGTGAGGTGAGCACACCCCCATTCTCTACACGGTAACCAGGAAGTCATTTAGCTTGGTGAGGTGAGCACACCCCATTCTCTACACAGTAACCAGGAAGTCATTTAGCTTGGTGAGGTGAGCACACCCCCATTCTCTACACGGTAACTGAATTGCGCTGACTCAGGTGTTTCACTTAAAATGGATGTCAAACAAAAAACATTGATTTTAAAGTTTAACAAACCATTTAACTCTTTTGCACAAGAACAACTTCTAACAATTTACACCAAACATTTTACAAAAACACATTTTTACTGGAAGAACAGTGCAGATGAAAGTTTGGTAACAGAATGACGGTAAAATCTCTTTTTTTTGTGTCCAAAAACTCTGTAAAATATCTGCTCTGAATTAAGATTCCCAGACGTCTGCAGAAAGAATGGGGCGTCAGCTATGACATCATACCTTGAGTACTCTTTTGGCTATTGAACTACAATAAGTGAAGTGGATTAACGCCTTGTAACGGAATTTCATCATGGTTCCCTGATCTGTACTCCACAGTAATACATCATTATGGATATGAATGTCATTCTCTTCATGGTGATGTATCCTAATAGGTACAAAGGTAGAAATATCCAATATCCTCCTTTCCATATTTGGGTATTATTCTACACACTGCCGATTATTTTAATGAGCTCCGCCCACAAACAAGACCAAATTTGGTTGGACCGGACCAAATCTGAACCAATCACAGTTGGCCATAGAGCTCCGAGACAGGATTGTGTCGAGGCACAGATCTGGGGAAGGGTACCAAAAAATGTCTGCAGCATGAAAGGTCACCAAGACCACAGTGGCCTCCAACATTCTTCAGAGGAAGAAGTTTGGAACCACCAAGACTCTTCCTAGAGCTGGCCGCCCGGCCAAACTGGGCAATCAGGGGAGAAGGGCCTTGGTCAGGGAGTAGACCAAGACCCCGATGGTCACTCTGACAGAGCTCCAGAGTTCCTCTGTGGAGATAGGAGAACTTTCCAGAAGGACAACCATCTCTGCAGCACTCCACCAATCAGGCCTTTATGGTAGAGTGGCCAGACGGAAGCCACTCCTTAGTAAAAGGCACATGACAGCTCGCTTGGCGTTTGCCAAAAGGAAGCTAAAGACTCTCAGACCATGAGAAACAAGATTCTAATATTAAAACCAAGATTGAACTATTTGGCCTGAATGCCAAGCGTCACGTCTGGAGGAAACCTGGCTCCATCCCGACGGTGAAGCATGGTGGTGGCAGCGTCATGCTTTGGGGATGTTTTTATGAGGCGGGGACTGGGAGACTAGTCAGGATAAAGGCAAAGATGAACAGAGCAAAGTACAGAGAGATCCTTCATGAAAACCTGCTCCAGAGCGCTTAGGACCTCAGACTGCTGTCGAAGGTTCACCTTCCAACAGGACAACGACCCTAAGCACACAGTCAAGACAATGCAGGACTGGCTTCAGGGCAAGTCTCTGAATGTCCTTAAGTGGCCCAGCCAGAGCCCGGACTTGAGCCCGATCGAACATATTTGGAGAGACCTGAAAATAGCTGTTCAGCGATGCTCCCCATCCAACCTGCCAGAGCTTGACATGATCTGCAGAGAAGAATGGGAGAAACTCCCCAAATACAGGTGTGCCAAGCTTGTAGCATCATACCCAAGAAGACTTGAGGCTGTAATCGCTGCCAAAGGTGCTTCAACTAAGTACTGAGTAAAAGGTCTGAATACTTATGTAAATGTGATATTTCAGTTGAATCTCTTTTATACATTTGCTAAAATGTCTATAAACCTGTTTTTGCTTTGTCATTATGGGGTATTTTGTGTAGATTTATGATGAAAGACAACGATTTAATCAATTTTAGAATAAGTAATTTTTTGGGGAAAAAGTCAAGGGGTCTGAATACTTTCCGAATGCACTGTACAGTGTTGTAATGATGTACAAAAAGTTAAAGTACAAAAGGGAAAATGTATAAACATACATATGGATTGTATTTACTTTGGTGTTTTTTCTTCACTGGTTGCCCTCTCCCTCCCTCTTTCTCTACTCTCTCTTTCTCTCGCTTCCTCGCTCCCTCTATTTCTCTCTCTTTCTCACTCTGCCCCCCCAACCCCCCCTCTCTCTCCGAGCCATGGGGAGGACTGTTAGTAGTGTTGGATGATACTAGCAGGGTAAAGTGCTTTCAAGGGAATAAGGAATGCAATCAGAAATGCTTTTAGTCGGGTTGTGTCCCAAACGGCACCCTATGCCCTCTACAGGATAGTGCACTACAGGTCCCATAGGGCTCCGGTCAAATA
>NC_088234.1:10072598-10075098 GCF_036934945.1 Oncorhynchus masou masou
TTAGGATTAGAATTAGAATTCAATTTAGAATTAGAATTAGAATTAGAACTTGATTTAGAATTAGAATTAGCTCCCTGTCTGCCTGTGGGGAAAACAACCTGTGGTCACCTATTGTCTCACAGCTGAAATGGACCTTTTTCAAACGCAATTTTCATGACCGCTTGTTTTAGTTAATTCCAAAACAAAATGTAAGAAAAGCAGAACATGTCTAAAGATGACTTTGAATTGAATTATAGTAACTCCACTCACTAGCTGTATAGAAGTTGAAGTGAAGTTACTAACAGACTATACAGCTACAGGTAGTGAGTGGAGTTACTAACAGACTATACAGCTACAGGTAGTGAGTGGAGTTACTAACAGAATATACAGCTACAGGTAGTGAGTGGAGTTACTAACAGACTATACAGGTAGTGAGTGGAGTTACTAACAGAATATACAGCTACAGGTAGTGAGTGGAGTTACTAACAGACTATACAGGTAGTGAGTGGAGTTACTAACAGAATATACAGCTACAGGTAGTGAGTGGAGTTACTAACAGACTATACAGGTAGTGAGTGGAGTTACTAACAGACTATACAGCTACAGGTAGTGAGTGGAGTTACTAACAGACTATACTGCTACAGGTAGTGAGTGGAGTTACTAACAGACTATACAGCTACAGGTAGTGAGTGGAGTTACTAACAGACTATACAGCTACAGGTAGTGAGTGGAGTTACTAACAGAATATACAGCTACAGCTAGTGAGTGGAGTTACTAACAGACTATACAGCTACAGGTAGTGAGTGGAGTTACTAACAGACTATACAGCTACAGGTAGTGAGTGGAGTTACTAACAGACTATACAGCTACAGGTAGTGAGTGGAGTTACTAACAGACTATACAGCTACAGGTAGTGAGTGGAGTTACTAACAGACTATACAGGTAGTGAGTGGAGTTACTAACAGACTATACAGCTACAGGTAGTGAGTGGAGTTACTAACAGAATATACAGCTACAGGTAGTGAGTGGAGTTACTAACAGACTATACAGGTAGTGAGTGGAGTTACTGACAGACTATACAGCTACAGGTAGTGAGTGGAGTTACTAACAGACTATACAGGTAGTGAGTGGAGTTACTAACAGACTATACAGCTACAGGTAGTGAGTGGAGTTACTAACAGACTATACAGGTAGTGAGTGGAGTTACTAACAGACTATACAGCTACAGGTAGTGAGTGGAGTTACTAACAGACTATACAGCTACAGGTAGTGAGTGGAGTTACTAACAGACTATACAGCTACAGGTAGTGAGTGGAGTTACTAACAGACTATACAGGTAGTGAGTGGAGTTACTAACAGACTATACAGCTACAGCTAGTGAGTGGAGTTACTAACAGACTATACAGCTACAGGTAGTGAGTGGAGTTACTAACAGACTATACAGCTACAGGTAGTGAGTGGAGTTACTAACAGACTATACAGCTACAGGTAGTGAGTGGAGTTACTAACAGACTATACAGGTAGTGAGTGGAGTTACTAAGAGACTATACAGCTACAGGAAGTGAGTGGAGTTACTAACAGACTATACAGCTACAGGTAGTGAGTGGAGTTACTAACAGAATATACAGCTAGTGAGTGGAGTTACTAACAGAATATACAGGTAGTGAGTGGAGTTACTAACAGAATATACAGCTACAGGTAGTGAGTGGAGTTACTAACAGACTATACAGGTAGTGAGTGGAGTTACTAACAGAATATACAGCTACAGGTAGTGAGTGGAGTTACTAACAGACTATACAGGTAGTGAGTGGAGTTACTAACAGACTATACAGGTAGTGAGTGGAGTTACTAACAGACTATACAGCTACAGGTAGTGAGTGGAGTTACTAACAGACTATACAGCTACAGGTAGTGAGTGGAGTTAATAATAGACTATACAGCTACAGGTAGTGAGTGGAGTTACTAACAGACTATACAGCTACAGGTAGTGAGTGGAGTTACTAACAGACTATACAGGTAGTGAGTGGAGTTACTAACAGACTATACAGCTACAGGTAGTGAGTGGAGTTACGAACAGAATATACAGCTACAGGTAGTGAGTGGAGTTACTAACAGACTATACAGCTACAGGTAGTGAGTGGAGTTACTAACAGACTATACAGGTAGTGAGTGGAGTTACTAACAGACTATACAGCTACAGGTAGTGAGTGGAGTTACTAACAGACTATACAGCTACAGGTAGTGAGTGGAGTTACTAACAGACTATACAGGTAGTGAGTGGAGTTACTAACAGACTATACAGCTACAGGTAGTGAGTGGAGTTACTAACAGACTATACAGCTACAGGTAGTGAGTGGAGTTACTAACAGACTATACAGGTAGTGAGTGGAGTTACTAACAGACTATACAGGTAGTGAGTGGAGTTACTAACAGACTATACAGGTAGTGAGTGGAGTTACTAACAGACTATACAGCTACAGGTAGTGAGTGGAGTTACTAACAGACTATACAGGTAGTGAGT
>NC_088234.1:10080098-10132598 GCF_036934945.1 Oncorhynchus masou masou
GAGTTAACCAGACAGACAGAGGGGAACAGAGTTAACCAGACAGACAGAGGGGAACAGAGTTAACCAGACAGACAGAGGGGAACAGAGTTAACCAGACAGACAGAGGGGAACAGAGTTAACTACACAGACAGAGAGGAACAGAATTAACTAGGCAGACAGAGGGGAACAGAGTTAACCAGACAGACAGAGGGGAACAGAGTTAACCAAACACACTGGAGCTCGGCAGGTCCTGTCTGCTACCCAGCAGCCCCCACTCTTCAGATGGCCTTGAGCATAGAGATACAATGACATAGAACATTACAGAATGTAAAGAATGGTTTTGAACGTAGAAACGTAACACATCTCTTTTCTGTTTCAACAGATGACTTCTACCTACATCGTCATTCAGATCAGTAAAGCATATTAACACGCGAACGCATAAATTAAGGGAGAGAGCGTGAGCAGAAAGGAGTTTATCCATTCTACCGTCTATATATCTATGCCCCTGAGTCTTGTTGAGGGGTGGTGGGGTGGGGTGGGGGGGGGGGTCTCCTGTTTTTCTTTCGCTGTTCCTCCCCTCCCTCACCCTCCCTCTGTTTTCACCAGACTCCTTCATTGTTAATTGCCACCTTCAGTCTCCAATTAAAGACCACAATAAAGGATGAAAGGAAGCAGCTCAGTCACCACACACACACACACACACACACACACACACACACACACACACACACACACACACACACACACACACACACACACACACACACACACACACACACACACACACACAGGTTTAGATTACTCAGGCTTTTCAGATTTTAACAGGGGGAAGACTGGTGGGATTGTATGTGTGTGTGTGTGTGTGTGTGTGTGTGTGTGTGTCTGTGTGAGTGTGTGTGTGTGTCTGTGTGAGTGTGTGTGTGTGTGTGTGTGTCGTTGTGAGTGTGAGTGTGTGTGTGTGTGTGTGTGTGTGTGTGTGTGTGTGTGTGTGTGTGTGTGTGTGTGTGTGTGTGTGTGTGTGTGTGTGTGTGTGTGTGTGTGTGTGTGTGTGTGTGTGTGTGTGTGTGTGTGAATGAGTAAAGGGAACACACTGGCACAGTTTTCTTTTGTTCCCCTCCCAGGCTGTTTCCTGCCGTCAGGCTCACACAAACACCCTGACAGACACACACTCTCTCTCACACACTCTGACACACACAGTGGCCCTGTCTAGCCAAGCAATCCTTCTGGTCCCACCTCTATAGAGAGAGAGAGGTGTAGAGGTAGAGGTAGAGGTGGAGGTAGAGGTGGAGGTGGAGGTAGAGGTAGAGGTAGAGGTGGAGGTGGAGGTGGAGGTAGAGGTAGAGGTAGAGGTAGAGGTAGAGGTGGAGGTGGAGGTAGAGGTGGAGAGAGTATGTGTGTGTTCTTGAGGTAGAGGTAAAGTTATGTGTGTGTTCTTCTATTACTACATAAATTATGAAACCTTTTTTTATTTGCCTTGTGGGTGTGTTTCTACCTGTAATGGTTCCTTGTGACTACAGGATGTGTGTGTGTGCCAGGTGTGTGTGTGCCAGGTGTGTGTCTGCCAGGTGTGTGTGTGCCAGGTGTGTGTCTGCCAGGTGTGTGTGTGCCAGGTGTGTGTGTGCCAGGTGTGTGTGTGCCAGGTGTGTGTCTGCCAGGTGTGTGTGTGTACTTGACATCCTATTCCCTATATAGTGTACTACATGGCACCCTATTCCCTATGTAGTGCACTACTTGGCACCCTATTCCCTATATAGTGTACTACTTGGCACCCTATTCCCTATGTAGTGTACTACATGGTGTACTCCACCTCTATTCCCTATATAGTGTACAACTTGGCACCCTATTCCCTATATAGTGTACAACTTGGCAACCTATTCCCTATATAGTGTACTACATGGCACCCTATTCCCTATATAGTGTACTACATGGCACCCTATTCCCTATATAGTGTACTACATGGCACCCTATTCCCTATATAGTGTACTACTTGGCACCCTATTCCCTATATAGTGTACTACTTGGCACCCTATTCCCTATATAGTGCACTACTTGGCACCCTATTCCCTATATAGTGCACTACTTGGCACCCTATTCCCTATATAGTGTACTACTTGGCACCCTATTCCCTATATAGTGTACTACATGGCACCCTATTCCCTATATAGTGTACTACTTGGCACCCTACTTTCAAAAGTCTATGCGTTAAAATTAGTGCACTCTAAGGAGAATATGGTGCCACCTGGGAGGGCCCGTAGTGACTTAAATGCTTAACTGTAGCGCATGTGACACAGCGTGAGTCAGGGTTCAGTTCTATTGATCTATTATTGACTGACAAGCATCCTACTGCTACTATCTATCTGGCTGGCTGGAAGCTGCCTGGGTGTTTTAGTCTGTTTGGTCAACAAAACATTACTCTCTCTCCCTCTATCTATCTATCTATCTATCTCTCTCTCTCTCTCTCTCTCTCTCTCTCTCTCTCTCTGTCTCTGTCTCTGTCTCTCTCCCCTCTCTCTCTCTCTCTCTCTCTCTCCCTCTCTCTCTCTCTCTCTCTCTCTCTCTCTCTCTCTCTTTCTCTTTCTCGTACTGTGCTGCGTCAATGCTCTGTGTCTGCCAGTGCCAACAGCACCTAGGGACAAATTAATGTGTGTTTGTGTGTGTTTTAATACTACTTAATAGATAAGTTAGAGAACAAACACCTTTGCCTTTACAGTAAGTCAAATTCTCTGTCTGTTTGTCTGACACACACACACCAGGTCAGTGGCAGTTGAAGGTTAAAAAATAGTGTTCTCCCAGCTCTAAGGGCCTGTGTTATCTCTCCCTAGTTTGCATTATGAATAACAGCTCGGGAGGGCAGGGAGGGAGGGAAGAGGGAGGGGGAGAACTATTGGACTAGTCAATTATTCACTCAAGACATTTTAACCTTCTGAGATTTTAAACAGAGAGGACTACTTTGTGTGTGTGTGTGTGTGTGTGTGTGTGAGTGTGTGTGTGTGTGTGTGTGTGTGTGTGTGTGTGTGTGTGTGTGTGTGTGTGTGTGTGTGTGTGTGTGTGTGTGTGTGTGTGTGTGTGTGTGTGTGTGTGTGTGTGTGTGTGTGTGCTTGTCATGCCTATGTGTGTCTGTGTGACTAGGGCAATCTGCTATTGAGTAGCAGTGTATGTGTTGCTTGGCCTCGCTGCTATCTGTAGTTGATAAGTAATGAGGAAACAGCAACATGAGCTAACGCTGCGAAAATGACCAGCAAGCAAACAAGTTGGCCCCTACCAGACTTCCTGTTTGTGTGTTTATAGGGCACACACACACACACACACACACACACACACACACACACACACCACACACACACACACACACATACACACACAGACAGACATTTACACTGGCGAGACAAAGTGTGTATTGTAAGGTGATACACACAGTACACAGAGATCGTCTGACCGGAGTAGTTGTTATCCATTAATTATCCTAGCTAGCTAGCTAAAGTTAAGTAACTAGCTAGCTAGCTAAAGTTAAGTAACTAGCTAGCTAGCTAAAGTTAAGTAACTAGCTAGCTCCTCTGACCGTCGCACACACACACACACACACACACACACACACACACACACACACACACACACACACACACACACACACACACACACACACACACACACACACACACACACACACACACACACACACACACACACACACACACACACACACACACTCCTAGACAGCTCAGCAGTGCCAGATGCCTGCGGTAGGGTTGTGTTTCTCTGGGGATAGATACCCCCCATGAACTTTCCAGTCAAAAGCCAAGTGATTATTTTGGCAGGGGGCCTGGGGATTTAAGACTATGCCTCCCCCCACCCCTCAGATCCCTTAGTAAAGGTAGAAGCTCTCTTGTTATAATCAAAGACAGAGAATGGGGGGGGGAGAGAGAGAGAGAACGGGAGAGATAGAGATAGAACTGGACTGGTCCTTTACTTTAATCAACTGGGTTTAATTAACTATAAGAGGGTTGGTTGGGTCCATAGGATTCAGCAGAGTCCAGGCCTTCTCTCTATGACAGCATCCCATTAGCTGAGTGTGGTGAGCCCCGCTGGCTTGCATAATGGATTGACCAGACCTGACAGAGAGAGGTGGCCCAGGGGAAAGACACACAGTATTGGGACTGCAGCCAAGTTGCAGCAGACCTAAATCAGTACTTTGTTAAATGTGATCGGAACATGCAGTACACGGTAGTATTGTGTTTGGAACCAAGGGGCTATTACTGAATGATAAAGTCATACTAGAATAGTAACCTGACACTGGGGGTGACTGTGGTGATAGTAACCTGTCACTGGAGTGACTGTGGTGATAGTAATCTGACACTGGGGGTGACTGTGGTGGTAGTAATCTGTCACTGGGGGTGACTGTGGTGGTAGTAACCTGTTACTGGGGGTGACTGTGGTGGTAGTAACCTGTCACTGGGGGTGACTGTGGTGGTAGTAACCTGACACTGGGGGTGACTGTGGTAATAGTAACCTGTCACTGGGGGTGACTGTGGTGGTAGTAACCTGACACTGGGGGTGACTGTGGTGATAGTAACCTGACACTGGGGGTGACTGTGGTGATAGTAACCTGACACTGGGGGTGACTGTGGTGGTAGTAATCTGTCATTGGGGGTGACTGTGGTGATAGTAACCTGACACAGGGGGTGACTGTGGTAATAGTAACCTGTCACTGGGGGTGACTGTGGTGGTAGTAACCTGACACTGGGGGTGACTGTGGTAATAGTAACCTGTCACTGGGGGTGACTGTGGTGGTAGTAACCTGACACTGGGGGTGACTGTGGTGATAGTAACCTGACACTGGGGTGACTGTGGTGGTAGTAATCTGACACTGGGGGTGACTGTGGTGATAGTAACCTGACACTGGGGGTGACTGTGGTGATAGTAACCTGACACTGGGGGTGACTGTGGTGGTAGTAATCTGACACTGGGGGTGACTGTGGTGGTAGTAACCTGACACTGGGGGTGACTGTGGTGATAGTAACCTGTCACTGGGGGTGACTGTGGTGATAGTAACCTGACACTGGGGGTGACTGTGGTGATAGTAACCTGACACTGGGGGTGACTGTGGTGGTAGTAATCTGACACTGGGGGTGACTGTGGTGATAGTAACCTGACACTGGGGGTGACTGTGGTGATAGTAACCTGACACTGGGGGTGACTGTGGTGATAGTAACCTGACACTGGGGGTGACTGTGGTGATAGTAAC
This sequence comes from Oncorhynchus masou masou, assembly GCF_036934945.1. Taxonomy (NCBI): domain Eukaryota; kingdom Metazoa; phylum Chordata; class Actinopteri; order Salmoniformes; family Salmonidae; genus Oncorhynchus; species Oncorhynchus masou. The sequence continues at coordinate 10,085,320 of NC_088234.1, forward strand.
CTGACACTGGGGGTGACTGTGGTGATAGTAACCTGACACTGGGGGTGACTGTGGTGGTAGTAATCTGACACTGGGGGTGACTGTGGTGGTAGTAACCTGACACTGGGGGTGACTGTGGTGATATTAACCTGTCACTGGGGGTGACTGTGGTGATAGTAACCTGTCACTGGGGGTGACTGTGGTGGTAGTAATCTGACACGGGGGGTGACTGTGGTGGTAGTAACCTGACACTGGGGGTGACTGTGGTAATAGTAACCTGTCACTGGGGGTGACTGTGGTGGTAGTAACCTGACACTGGGGGTGACTGTGGTGATAGTAACCTGTCACTGGGGGTGACTGTGGTGGTAGTAATCTGACACTGGGGGTGACTGTGGTGGTAGTAACCTGTCACTGGGGGTGACTGTGGTGATAGTAACCTGTCACTGGGGGTGACTGTGGTGGTAGTAACCTGACACTGGGGGTGACTGTGGTGATAGTAACCTGTCACTGGGGGTGACTGTGGTGAAAATAACCTGTCACTGGGGGTGACTGTGGTGGTAGTAACCTGACACTGGGGGTGACTGTGGTGGTAGTAATCTGTCACTGGGGGTGACTGTGGTGGTAGTAATCTGTCACTGGGGGTGACTGTGGTGGTAGTAACCTGACACTGGGGGTGACTGTGGTGGTAGTAACCTGTCACTGGGGGTGACTGTGGTGGTAGTAACCTGTCACTGGGGGTGACTGTGGTGGTAGTAACCTGACACTGGGGGTGACTGTGGTGGTAGTAAACTGTCACTGGGGGTGACTGTGGTGGTAGTAACAGCGATAGGTTTAGGATAGTGTCATTTATATTCCATTCACCCAGTTCAATGTAACAGCGATAGGTTTAGGCTACTGTCATTTATATTCCATTCACCCAGTTCAATGTAACAGCGATAGGTTTAGGCTACTGTCATTTATATTCCATTCACCCAGTTCAATGTAACAGCGATAGGTTTAGGCTACTGTCATTTATATTCCATTCACCCAGTTCAATGTAACAGCGATAGGTTTAGGCTACTGTCATTTATATTCCATTCACCCAGTTCAATGTAACAGCGACAGGTTTAGGCTACTGTCATTTATATTCCATTCACCCAGTTCAATGTAACAGCAATAGGTTTAGGTTACTGTCATTTATATTCCATTCACCCAGTTCAATGTAACAGCGATAGGTTTAGGCTACTGTCATTTATATTCCATTCACCCAGTTCAATGTAACAGCGATAGGTTTAGGCTACTGTCATTTATATTCCATTCACCCAGTTCAATGTAACAGCGATAGGTTTAGGCTACTCCATGATACTAGAATCTTCCCTGTACCCATCATGAGATTCCTACGTTGTGTTCTAAAGCAGCTTCCCACCAGAATGGGCTTCAGGTGAGGCAGATGAACCTGTAGCCATATTACTTCAACCGTATTTAACATGAGATCCTCTCTAATCTTTACAGGAATTTGGGTCTGAATATAAACAGCAACACCTCCACCGTTGGCATTTCTGTCTTTTCTGTAGATGTTATAACCTTGTATTGCTACCACTGTATCATCAAAGGTATTATCTAAGTTAGTTTCACAGATAGTCAGAATATGAATGTAATCTGTTGCTAGCAAATTATTTATTTAATGAATCTTGTTTCTTAAACTACATATGTTTAACATGGGCTATTTTGAGCACTTTTCTTCTGAGATGCTAACTTGTTTTCGTTGCTTTACTGAGAAGATTGTGTCTGCCAACGCCTAATGTACATTTGCTGAATTCATTATGACAACTCTGCGTCACAATGGTTGGGATCAGCTGAGTTGGGCTTGGGTCATTAATAAGTCATTGTCTCAAAGCAGCCTTATAATGCTGTGAAAGGATCCAGGAAACCCAAATGATTTGGGAGGATCCCATCTTCCTTCTAAAACATGTTTTGTTTCCAAAAGGTATCAAAATTGTCAACGAAAGTTACACCCAACGAGCTGCAATAATCACGTAGCCAGTTGTGAAGAGAAAGATCCCTGCTAAAGCGTTCAATACCACGATTCAGAGAGGGCACAGGGCCAGATATAATGGGTCTATTGTTAGTGTCGAGCAGAGAGTCAATCAGCTCTTTAAAATCCAGTTTCCTCTGTACAGAGCTGTCAGTAAAACCCACAATGACCTACGATAGAATCAATCTCCATGTCCTGACGTAGTGGATTCGGGAGAAGTTTGTAATGTCCTTGATCTCCGGGACAGGACGTTGTTTTCATACCTTGAAGCTGCCCAAAAATACAGCTGGCGAGAAGGACGAGGAAATCCGACCGCGTCCCAGGATTCAGAGAACCCCTTTCTGGACAGGCGAGGATCACTTTGAGCCCGTTGCTCCCGGCGCCCGGCGCCTTCCGACCAATGGAGACTCCCCGCTCCGTCCAGAACAGGGACGGAAGGTTTACCGACGGCGACTTCTAAATCGTGGAGGAGTTAGACACTGCGGCCGCCGCTGACACAGATGCCCCCAGCGACGAAGGTGCGGGAAGATCAGGCTCAAGGACGGCCAAACTATTCGCTGTTTGTATCCGCTCTGGGCCTCTCTTTGGGAGTGTAGACTGATTGCCTTGCTCCCCTTGCTGTGCTCCTTCGAATCAGATTGGGGAGCTCCGGACAACACCGGCCAGTCGGATAAGGACAAAAAACAAGGCCGGAGATGCATTCAACAAGCACGAACGCCGTCCATCCACCGGCATGGAAAATGTCAACATTGCACTCTGCGTTTTCCCCGAGTTTCTCTACATAGGCTGGGGACCTGCGAGATCAAGGACGTCACCTCAATCCTATAATAATCCTCAGCAAACAAACAATTACCTCATTGGAACTCTGAGCGATCCGGTTTGTCCCCAAACAAAGCGTAGTAGATACTACAGTGCTGGAACCAATTATTTACACAGAGGGCTCCATTGCAAGACTCATCTGGTACCAACTTTGTTAGCTTGATGGCTGGCAGCTTGTCTCTCTCTCTCGGAGTCAACTATTCACCACATTTTATACATTGCAGTGCTAGCTAGCTGTAGCTTATGCTTTCAGTACGAGATTAACTTCTCTGATCTTTCGATTGGGTGGACGACATGTCAGTTCATGATGCAAGAGCTCTGATAGGTTGGAGGATGTCCTCCGGAAGTTGTCATAATTACTGTGTAAGTCTATGGAATGAGGTGAGATCCACGAGCCTCTTTGGTTTTGTATTGAATCAACTGACGTTTGTTTTGTGGAACAACATGCAATACTTATCACAAACTCTACCTTAACCTGTTGCGTCGCGCAATCCCGGATCCGGGATTCTATTTATAGCCTCAAGCTCATTAGCATAACGCAACGTTAACTATTCATGAAAATCGCAAATGAAATGAAATAAATATATTTGCTCTCAAGCTTAGACTTTTGTTAACAACACTGTCATCTCAGATTTTCAAAATATGCTTTTCAACCATAGCTAAACAAGCATTTGTGTAAGAGTATTGATTGCTAACATAGCTATAAGCCTAGAATTCAGCCATCAACATTTTCACAAAAACAAGAAAATAATTCAAATAAAATCATTTACCTTTGAAGAACTTCAGATGTTTTCAATGAGGAGACTCTCAGTTAGATAGCAAATGTTCAGTTTTTCAAAAAAATATTATTTGTGTAGGACAAATCGCTCCGTTTTGTTCACGTTTGGCTATGAAAAAAAGCTGTATACAGTTATAGCCTCAAGCTCATTAGCATAATGTAACGTTAACGATTTCTGAAAATCGCAAATAAAATGAAAATAATGCGCCTGCTCTCAAGCTTAGCCTTTTCTTAACAACACTGTCATCTCAGATTTTCAAAATATGCTTTTGAACCATAGCTATTCACTAATTTGTGTAAGAGTATGCTAAGCTAGCTTAGCATTTTGAGTAGCATTTAGCACGCAACATTTTCACAAAAACTAGATAACCAAATAAATAAAATCATTTACCTTTGAAGAGCTTTGGATGTTTTCAATGAGGAGACTCTCAGTTACATAGCAAATGTTCTGTTTTTCCTGAAAGAATCTTTGTGTAGGAGAAATCGCTCCGTTTTGTACATCACATTTGGCTACCGAAACGAACCGAAAATTCAGTCACCAACAACGTCAAACTTTTTCAGAATTAACTCCATAATATCGACGGAAACATGGCAAACGTTGTTTGGAATCAATCCTCAAGGTGTTTTTTCACATATCTCTTCATTGATATATCGTTCGTGGAAGCCTGCTTTCTTCTCTGAATTCCATGGAAAAATACTTGCAGCTGAGGTTTGCGCACCAATTTCGGCGCAGGACACCGGGCGGACACCTGGTAAATGTGGTCTCTTATGGTCAATCTTCCAATGATATGCCTACAAATACGTCACAATGCTGCAGACACCTTGGGGAAACGACAGAAAGGGCAGGCTCATTCCTCTCGCATTCACAGCCATATAAGGAGACAATGGAAAACGGAGCCTCAAAAATCCTGCTGATTTCCTGGATGCTGTTTCATCTTGGTTTTGCCTGTAGCTCACGTTCTAGGGCACGCACAGAGAATATCTTTGCAGTTCTGGAAACCTCAGAGTGTTTTCTTTCCAAAGCTATCAATTATATGCATAGTCCAGCATCTTTTTGTGACAAAATATTGCGCTTAAAACGGGCACGTCTTTTTATCCAAAAATGATATAGCGCCCCTAGAGTTTCAAGAGGTTAATGTTTAGTCTCTCTCTCTCTCTCTCTCTCTCTCTCTCTCTCTCTCTCTCTCTCTCTCTCTCATTCTCTCTCTCTCTCTCTCTGTCTCTCTCTTTCTCTCATTCTCTCGCTCTCTCTCTCTCACTCTTTCTCTCTCTCTCTCTCTCTCTCTCTCTCTCTCTCTCTCGACAGGTACTATGTAATCAGATGAGATGATAAATAACATGGGGACACTCGAAGGTTGACCATTACACACACACACACACACACACACACACACACACACACACACACACACACACACACACACACACACACACACACACACACACACACACACACACACACACACACACACACACACACACACACACACACACACACACACACAGTATGAATAGAACAGGTCTCTCAGGTTTCTTCTACTGTATTGGCAGGAAATGGAATGGGGCGGTGTGTAGGCCCAGAGGCATGGGTTCTCTATTCAATCACCATGTCTGCCTGCAGGGAGTGTGTGTGTGTGTGTGTGTGTGTGTGTGTGTGTGTGTGTGTGTGTGTGTGTGTGTGTGTACACATGTAAATTGAGATGGCCACCATAACAGATGAATTCACTAGAAATGGACAGGAACAAGCAGTTAGACGGGTTTTGTTGAACCTGAGTGTCTCACAACCCAGTTCACATTAAATATCTGCAGCTCTTTATGGTCTGGGTCACATTAAATATCCGCAGCTCTTTATGGTCTGGGTCACATTAAATATCTGCAGCTCTTTATGGTCTGGGTCACATTAAATATCTGCAGCTCTTTATGGTCTGGGTCACATTAAATATCCGCAGCTCTTTATGGTCTGGGTCACATTAAATATCAGCAGCTCTTTATGGTCTGGGTCACATTAAATATCAGCAGCTCTTTATGGTCTGGGTCACATTAAATATCAGCAGCTCTTTATGGTCTGGGTCACATTAAATATCAGCAGCTCTTTATGGTCTGGGTCACATTAAATATCAGCAGCTCTTTATGGTCTGGGTCACATTAAATATCAGCAGCTCTTTATGGTCTGGGTCACATTAAATATCTGCATCTCTTTATGGTCTGGGTCACATTAAATATCTGCAGCTCTTTATGGTCTGGGTCACATTAAATATCCGCAGCTCTTTATGGTCTGGGTCACATTAAATATCCGCAGCTCTTTATGGTCTGGGTCACATTAAATATCCGCAGCTCTTTATGGTCTGGGTCACATTAAATATCCGCAGCTCTTTATGGTCTGGGTCACATTAAATATCCGCAGCTCTTTATGGTCTGGGTCACATTAAGGGTCACAGGTCTCTCAGGTTTCTTCTACTGTATTGGCAGGAAATGGAATGGGGCGGTGTGTAGGCCCAGAGGCATGGGTTCTCTATTCAATCACCATGTCTGCCTGCAGGGAGTGTGTGTGTGTGTGTGTGTGTGTGTGTGTGTGTGTGTGTGTGTGTGTGTGTGTGTGTGTGTGTACACATGTAAATTGAGATGGCCACCATAACAGATGAATTCACTAGAAATGGACAGGAACAAGCAGTTAGACGGGTTTTGTTGAACCTGAGTGTCTCACAACCCAGGTCACATTAAATATCTGCAGCTCTTTATGGTCTGGGTCACATTAAATATCCGCAGCTCTTTATGGTCTGGGTCACATTAAATATCAGCAGCTCTTTATGGTCTGGGTCACATTAAATATCAGCAGCTCTTTCTGGCCTGGGTCACATTAAATATCAGCAGCTCTTTATGGTCTGGGTCACATTAAATATCTGCAGTTCTTTATGGTCTGGGTCACATTAAATATCCGCAGCTCTTTATGGTCTGGGTCACATTAAATATCAGCAGCTCTTTATGGTCTGGGTCACATTAAATATCAGCAGCTCTTTATGGTCTGGGTCACATTAAATATCAGCAGCTCTTTCTGGCCTGGGTCACATTAAATATCAGCAGCTCTTTATGGTCTGGGTCACATTAAATATCAGCAGCTCTTTATGGTCTGGGTCACATTAAATATCAGCAGCTCTTTATGGTCTGGGTCACATTAAATATCAGCAGCTCTTTATGGTCTGGGTCACATTAAATATCTGCATCTCTTTATGGTCTGGGTCACATTAAATATCTGCAGCTCTTTATGGTCTGGGTCACATTAAATATCCGCAGCTCTTTATTGTCTGGGTCACATTAAATATCCGCAGCTCTTTATGGTCTGGGTCACATTAAATATCCGCAGCTCTTTATGGTCTGGGTCACATTAAATATCAGCAGCTCTTTCTGGTCTGGGTCACATTAAATATCAGCAGCTCTTTATGGTCTGGGTCACATTAAATATCAGCAGCTCTTTATGGTCTGGGTCACATTAAATATCAGCAGCTCTTTATGGTCTGGGTCACATTAAATATCAGCAGCTCTTTATGGTCTGGGTCACATTAAATATCAGCAGCTCTTTATGGTCTGGGTCACATTAAATATCAGCAGCTCTTTATGGTCTGGGTCACATTAAATATCAGCAGCTCTTTATGGTCTGGGTCACATTAAATATCAGCAGCTCTTTATGGTCTGGGTCACATTAAATATCAGCAGCTCTTTATGGTCTGGGTCACATTAAATATCAGCAGCTCTTTATGGTCTGGGTCACATTAAATATCAGCAGCTCTTTATGGTCTGGGTCACATTAAATATCAGCAGCTCTTTATGGTCTGGGTCACATTAAATATCAGCAGCTCTTTATGGTCTGGGTTAAATATCAGCATTAAAAATATCAGCAGCTCTTTATGGTCTGGGTCACATTAAATATCAGCAGCTCTTTATGGTCTGGGTCACATTAAATATCAGCAGCTCTTTATGGTCTGGGTCACATTAAATATCAGCAGCTCTTTATGGTCTGGGTCACATTAAATATCAGCAGCTCTTTATGGTCTGGGTCACATTAAATATCAGCAGCTCTTTATGGTCTGGGTCACATTAAATATCAGCAGCTCTTTATGGTCTGGGTCACATTAAATATCAGCAGCTCTTTATGGTCTGGGTCACATTAAATATCAGCAGCTCTTTATGGTCTGGGTCACATTAAATATCAGCAGCTCTTTATGGTCTGGGTCACATTAAATATCAGCAGCTCTTTATGGTCTCACATTAAATATCAGCAGCTCTTTATGGTCTGTCACATTAAATATCAGCAGCTCTTTATGGTCTGGGTCACATTAAATATCAGCAGCTCTTTCTGGCCTGGGTCACATTAAATATCAGCAGCTCTTTATGGTCTGGGTCACATTAAATATCAGCAGCTCTTTATGTTCTGGGTCACATTAAATATCAGCAGCTCTTTATGGTCTGGGTCACATTAAATATCAGCAGCTCTTTATGGTCTGGGTCACATTAAATATCAGCAGCTCTTTATGGTCTGGGTCACATTAAATATCCGCAGCTCTTTATGGTCTGGGTCACATTAAATATCCGCAGCTCTTTCTGGTCTGGGTCACATTAAATATCAGCAGCTCTTTATGGTCTGGGTCACATTAAATATCCGCAGCTCTTTCTGGTCTGGGTCACATTAAATATCAGCAGCTCTCTCTGGTCTGGGTCACATTAAATATCAGCAGCTCTCTCTGGTCTGGGTCACATTAAATATCAGCAGCTCTCTCTGGTCTGGGTCACATTAAATATCAGCAGCTCTCTCTGGTCTGGGTCACATTAAATATCAGCAGCTCTCTCTGGTCTGGGTCACATTAAATATCAGCAGCTCTCTCTGGTCTGGGTCACATTAAATATCAGCAGCTCTTTCTGGTCTGGGTCACATTAAATATCAGCAGCTCTCTCTGGTCTGGGTCACATTTAATATCAGGAAGCAGAATATCCTGCCACAGCAGTTCTCTATGGTCTTTGGTAACGCCTCCCTCACAACAAGCACAGGAAGATGGAGTACATAAAAAAAACACACACACACACACACACACACACTGATTTAGCATAAAAGAGAAGTTGAAGCTTTCCGGCCTGGTCTACCCTGCCACACCTATTCACATTTCCACAACAACACTAACACACGCTACTAACACACACACACTACTAACACACACACGCTACTAACACACATACGCTATTAACACACACACACACACTACTAACGCACACACGCTATTAACAAACACACACACAAAGACACACACATACACGCTACTAACACACATACACTACTAACACACACACGCTACTAACACACACACACTACTAACACACACACACTACTAACACACACGTGTGTGTGTGAGTGTGTTTGAGTGTGTCTGTGTGTGTGTGTCTGTCTCTGTGCGTGTGTGTGTGTGTCTGTCTTTGTGTGTGTGTGTGTGTATGTGAGTGTGTGTGTGTGTGTGTGTGTGCAGCTCTATTGTGGGCAGGAAGGATAAAGCCCCACTCCTACTTCCTGGTCGTTGCCAAGGGTCTCCATTTCTCTCTCTCACACACATACACACCAGGTTTTGAGAGGAGGTGCGCAAAATAGTTTGCGTGTTGTGTGTGTGTGTGTAGAAAGGTTTGGGGGGTCCTCGCGTTGGAATAAGAAGCTCATCTGCAGACAGCAGTCAGCGTTCTGGTGTTTTTGGGGACGAGGAACGGTGTGCGACATGATGGAGGATATATCACCATGTTATATTTATGTAAATACATTCAGTGTCATATTATATTCAGTGTATGTCACTGTGGGTGTGTGTGTGTGTACATGCATTCCTGTGCCTGTGTGTGAGTTGCAGTGTGGGAGAGTGCGTTGCATTGTGTGAGAGTGCGTTGCACTGTGGGAGAATGCGTTGCATTGTGGGAGAGTGTGTTGCATTGTGGGAGAGTGAGTTGTTTTGTAGGTCTTTGGAGAACTGTAGTGCTCAGGTACCCACAATACATTGTTCTAAATACATTTCACCTGCCCTTTAAAGTATACATGATATATACCAGTGTACCATATCTCCAATGCTCTTATGCTGAATGTTGAGAGAGTGGTAGGAGAGAGAGAGACCGAGAGGGAAAGAGAGTGGTAGGAGAGAGAGAGACCGAGGGGGAAAGAGAGTGGTGGGAGATAGAGAGACCTAGAGGGAAAGAGAGTGGTAGGAGAGAGAGAGACCGAGAGTGAAAGAGAGTGGTTGGAGAGAGAGAGACCGAGAGGGAAAGAGAGAGTGGTGGGAGAGAGAGAGACCGAGAGGGAAAGAGAGTGGTAGGAGAGAGAGAGACCGAGACGGAAAGAGAGTGGTAGGAGAGAGAGAGACCGAGATTGAAAGAGAGTGGTGGGAGAGAGAGAGCCCGAGAGGGAAAGAGATAGTGGTGGGAGAGAGAGAGACCGAGAGGGAAAGAGAGTGGTAGGAGAGAGAGAGACCGAGAGGGAAAGAGAGAGTGGTGGGAGAGAGAGAGACCGAGAGGGAAAGAGAGTGGTAGGAGAGAGAGAGACCGAGACGGAAAGAGAGTGGTAGGAGAGAGAGAGACCGAGAGGGAAAGAGAGTGGTGGGAGAGAGAGAGACCGAGAGGGAAAGAGGGTGGTGGGAGAGAGAGAGACCGAGAGGGAAAGAGAGTGGTGGGAGAGAGAGAGACCGTGAGGGAAAGAGAGTGGTGGGAGAGAGAGAGACCGAGAGGGAAAGAGAGTGGTAGGAGAGAGAGAGACCGAGAGGGAAAGAGAGTGGTGGGAGAGAGAGAGACCGAGCGGGAAAGAGAGTGGTGGGAGAGAGAGAGACCGTGAGGGAAAGAGAGTGGTGGGAGAGAGAGAGACTGAGAGGGAAAGAGAGTGGTGGGAGAGAGAGAGACTGAGAGGGAAAGAGAGTGGTGGGAGAGAGAGAGACCGAGAGGGAAAGAGAGTGGTGGGAGAGAGAGAGACTGAGAGGGAAAGAGAGTGGTGGGAGAGAGAGACCGAGAGGGAAAGAGAGTGGTGGGAGAGAGAGAGACTGAGAGGGAAAGAGAGTGGTGGGAGAGAGAGAGACCGGGAGGGAAAGAGAGTGGTGGGAGAGGGAGAGAACGAGAGGGAAAGAGAGTGGTGGGAGAGAGAGAGACCGAGATGGAAAGAGAGTGGTGGGAGAGAGAGAGACAGAGAGGGAAAGAGAGTGGTGGGAGAGAGTGCTATGATCCCTGACATCACCGTTTCCACTGCACATTACCCTTTTCCTTACCCAGACTGTCCCGGCACATCGATCCCTTTAGCGGAATCATCCCTTCAAGGGATCATTTTCGGACACATTACCCTTGTCAGAGTCAGTCTGTCCCTTTAAGAGGGTCAGTGTCAGACTGTCCCTTTAAGAGGGTCAGAGTCAGACTGTGAGACGACATAAATAAAAGTTCCTCTAAAAGTTTAATGTCCCTAAAGGAACTAAAAGGATCATATTGGTGTGTGTGTGTGTGTGTGTGTGTTCAGCCACGTGGAACTAACAAACATGTTTTATTCACCAGTCTCTGTCCCAGCTCCTCTTCCTCTGTCCCAGCTCCTCTGTCTCAGCTCCTCTTCCTCGGTCCAAGCTCCTCTGTTCCAGCTCCTCTTCCTCTGTCCCAGCTCCTCTGTCTCAGCTCCTCTTCCTCTGTCCCAGCTCATCTGTCTCAGCTCCTCTTCCTCTGTCTCAGCTCCTCTTCCTCTATCCCAGCTCCTCTTACTCTGTCCCAGCTCCTCTTCCTCTATCCCAGCTCCTCTTCCTCTGTCCCAGCTCCTCTTCCTCTATCCCAGCTCCTCTTCCTCTATCCCAGCTCCTCTTCCTCTGTCTCAGCTCCTCTTCCTCTATCCCAGCTCCTCTTCCTCTGTCCCAGCTCCTCTTCCTCTATCCCAGCTCCTCTTCCTCTATCCCAGCTCCTCTTCCTCTGTCTCAGCTCCTCTTCCTCTATCCCAGCTCCTCTTCCTCTGTCCCAGCTCCTCTTCCTCTATCCCAGCTCCTCTTCCTCTATCCCAGCTCCTCTTCCTCTGTCTCAGCTCCTCTTCCTCTATCCCAGCTCCTCTTCCTCTGTCTCAGCTCCTCTTCCTCTATCCCAGCTCCTCTTCCTCTATCCCAGCTCCTCTTCCTCTGTCCCAGTTCCTCAGTCTCAGTTCCTCTTCCTCTGTCTCAGCTCCTCTTCCTCTGTTCAAGCTCCTCTTCCTCTGTCTCAGCTCCTCTTCCTCTGTCTCAGCGCCTCTTCCTCTGTCTCAGCTCCTCTGTCTCAGCTCCTCTTCCTCTGTCTCACCTCCTCTGTCTCACCTCCTCTTCCTCTGGCTCAGCTCCTCTGTCTCAGCTCCTCTTCCTCTGTCTCAGCTCCTCTTCCTCTGTCCCAGCTCCTCTTCCTCTATCTCAGCTCCTCTTCCTCTGTCTCAGCTCCTCTTCCTCTGTCTCAGCTCCTCTGTCTTAGCTCCTCTGTCCCAGCTCCTCTTCCTCTGTCTCAGCTCATCTTCCTCTGTCTCAGCTCCTCTGCCTCATCTCCTCTGTCTCACCTCCTCTGTCTCAGCTCCTCGGTCTCAGGTCCTCTTCCTCTGTCCCAGCTCCTCTTTCTCTGGCTCAGCTCCACTGTCTCAGCTCCTCTTCCTCTGTCTCAGCTCCTCTTCCTCTGTCCCAGCTCCTCTATCTCAGCTCCTCTTCCTCTGTCTCAGCTCCTCTTCCTCTGTCTCAGCTCCTCTGTCTTAGCTCCTCTGTCCCAGCTCCTCTTCCTCTGTCTCAGCTCATCTTCCTCTGTCTCAGCTCCTCTGCCTCAGCTCCCCTGCCTCAGCTCCTCTGCCTCATCTCCTCTGTCTCACCTCCTCTGTCTCAGCTCCTCTGTCTCAGCTCCTCTTCCTCTGTCTCAGCTCCTCTGCCTCAGCTCCCCTGCCTCAGCTCCTCTGTCTCACCTCCTCTGTCTCAGCTCCTCTGTCTCAGCTCCTCTTCCTCTGTCTCAGCTCCTCTGCCTCAGCTCCTCTGTCTCAGCTCCTCTGCCTCAGCTCCTCTGCCTCAGCTCCTCTGTCTCAGCTCCTCTGCCTCAGTTCCTCTTCCTCTGTCTCAGCTCCTCTGCCTCAGCTCCTCTGCCTCAGCTCCTCTGTCTCAGCTCCTCTGTCTCAGCTCCTCTGCCTCAGCTCCTCTGTCTCAGCTCCTCTGCCTCAGCTCCTCTGTTTCAGTTCCTCTGTCTCAGCTCCTCTTCCTCTGCCTCAGCTCCTCTGTCTCAGCTCCTCTGTCTCAGCTCCTCTGTCTCAGCTCCTCTGCCTCAGCTCCTCTGTCTCAGCTCCTCTGCCTCAGCTCCTCTGTTTCAGTTCCTCTGTCTCAGCTCCTCTTCCTCTGCCTCAGCTCCTCTGTCTCAGCTCCTCTGTCTCAGCTCCTCTGTCTCAGCTCCTCTGTCTCAGCTCCTCTGCCTCAGCTCCTCTGTCTCAGCTCCTCTGTCTCAGCTCCTCTGCCTCAGCTCCTCTGTCTCAGCTCCTCTGTCTCAGTTCCTCTGTCTCAGCTCCTCTGTCTCAGCTCCTCTGTCTCAGCTCCTCTGTCTCAGCTCCTCTTCCTCTGTCTCAGCTCCTCTGCCTCAGCTCCTCTGCCTCAGCTCCTCTGTCTCAGCTCCTCTGTCTCAGCTCCTCTGTCTCAGCTCCTCTGTCTCAGCTCCTCTGTCTCAGCTCCTCTGCCTCAGCTCCTCTGCCTCAGCTCCTCTGTCTCAGCTCCTCTGCCTCAGCTCCTCTGTCTCAGCTCCTCTGTCTCAGCTCCTCTGCCTCAGCTCCTCTGTCTCAGCTCCTCTGCCTCAGCTCCTCTGTCTCAGCTCCTCTGTCTCAGCTCCTCTTCCTCTGTCTCAGCTCCTCTGTCTCAGCTCCTCTGTCTCAGCTCCTCTGTCTCAGCTCCTCTGTCTCAGCTCCTCTGTCTCAGCTCCTCTGTCTCAGCTCCTCTGCCTCAGCTCCTCTGTCTCAGCTCCTCTGTCTCAGTTCCTCTGTCTCAGCTCCTCTGTCTCAGCTCCTCTGTCTCAGCTCCTCTGTCTCAGCTCCTCTTCCTCTGTCTCAGCTCCTCTGTCTCAGCTCCTCTTCCTCTGTCTCAGCTCCTCTGCCTCAGCTCCTCTGTCTCAGCTCCTCTTCCTCTGTCTCAGCTCCTCTGTCTCAGCTCCTCTGTCTCAGCTCCTCTTCCTCTGTCTCAGCTCCTCTGTCTCAGCTCCTCTGTCTCAGCTCCTCTTCCTCTGTCTCAGCTCCTCTGTCTCAGCTCCTCTTCCTCTGTCTCAGCTCCTCTGTCTCAGCTCCTCTGTCTCAGCTCCTCTTCCTCTGTCTCAGCTCCTCTGTCTCAGCTCCTCTGTCTCAGCTCCTCTGTCTCAGCTCCTCTGTCTCAGCTCCTCTGTCTCAGCTCCTCTGTCTCAGCTCCTCTTCCTCTGTCTCAGCTCCTCTGTCTCAGCTCCTCTGTCTCAGCTCCTCTTCCTCTGTCTCAGCTCCTCTGCCTCAGCTCCTCTGTCTCAGCTCCTCTTCCTCTGTCTCAGCTCCTCTGTCTCAGCTCCTCTGTCTCAGCTCCTCTTCCTCTGTCTCAGCTCCTCTGTCTCAGCTCCTCTGTCTCAGCTCCTCTGTCTCAGCTCCTCTGTCTCAGCTCCTCTGCCTCAGCTCCCCTGCCTCAGCTCCTCTGTCTCAGCTCCTCTGTCTCAGTTCCTCTGTCTCAGCTCCTCTGTCTCAGTTCCTCTGCCTCAGCTCCTCTGTCTCAGCTCCTCTGTCTCAGTTCCTCTGTCTCAGCTCCTCTGTCTCAGTTCCTCTGTCTCAGCTCCTCTGTCTCAGATCCTCTGTCTCAGTTCCTCTGTCTCAGCTCCTCTGCCTCAGCTCCTCTGCCTCAGCACCTCTTCCTCTGTCTCAGCTCCTCTGTCTCAGCTCCTCTGCCTCAGCACCTCTTCCTCTGCCTCAGCTCCTCTGCCTCAGCTCCTCTGCCTCAGCTCCTCTGTCTCAGCTCCTCTGTCTCAGCTCCTCTGTCTCAGCTCCTCTGTCTCAGCTCCTCTGTCTCAGCTCCTCTGCCTCAGCTCCTCTGTCTCAGCTCCTCTGTCTCAGCTCCTCTTCCTCTGCCTCAGCTCCTCTGCCTCAGCTCCTCTGTCTCAGCTCCTCTGTCTCAGCTCCTCTGTCTCAGCTCCTCCTCCTCTGTCTCAGCTCCTCTGTCTCAGCTCCTCTTCCTCTGTCTCAGCTCCTCTTTCTCTGTCTCAGCTCCTCTGTCTCAGCTCCTCTGTCTCAGCTCCTCTGTCTCAGCTCCTCTGTCTCAGCTCCTCTGTCTCAGCTCCTCTGCCTCAGCTCCTCTGTCTCAGCTCCTCTGTCTCAGCTCCTCTGCCTCAGCTCCTCTGTCTCAGCTCCTCTGTCTCAGTTCCTCTGTCTCAGCTCCTCTGTCTCAGCTCCTCTGTCTCAGCTCCTCTGTCTCAGCTCCTCTGTCTCAGCTCCTCTGCCTCAGCTCCTCTGTCTCAGCTCCTCTGTCTCAGCTCCTCTGCCTCAGCTCCTCTGTCTCAGCTCCTCTGTCTCAGCTCCTCTGTCTCAGCTCCTCTGTCTCAGCTCCTCTGTCTCAGCTCCTCTGTCTCAGCTCCTCTGCCTCAGCTCCTCTGCCTCAGCTCCTCTGTCTCAGCTCCTCTGTCTCAGCTCCTCTGTCTCAGCTCCTCTGTCTCAGCTCCTCTGTCTCAGCTCCTCTGCCTCAGCTCCTCTGTCTCAGCTCCTCTGTCTCAGCTCCTCTGTCTCAGCTCCTCTGTCTCAGCTCCTCTGCCTCAGCTCCTCTGTCTCAGCTCCTCTGTCTCAGCTCCTCTGCCTCAGCTCCTCTGTCTCAGCTCCTCTGTCTCAGCTCCTCTTCCTCTGTCTCAGCTCCTCTGTCTCAGCTCCTCTGCCTCAGCTCCTCTGTCTCAGCTCCTCTGTCTCAGCTCCTCTTCCTCTGTCTCAGCTCCTCTGTCTCAGCTCCTCTGTCTCAGCTCCTCTTCCTCTGCCTCAGCTCCTCTGCCTCAGCTCCTCTGTCTCAGCTCCTCTGTCTCAGCTCCTCTTCCTCTGTCTCAGCTCCTCTGCCTCAGCTCCTCTGCCTCAGCTCCTCTGTCTCAGCTCCTCTGCCTCAGCTCCTCTGTCTCAGCTCCTCTGTCTCAGCTCCTCTGTCTCAGCTCCTCTGTCTCAGCTCCTCTTCCTCTGTCTCAGCTCCTCTGTCTCAGCTCCTCTGCCTCAGCTCCTCTGTCTCAGCTCCTCTGTCTCACCTCCTCTGTCTCAGCTCCTCTGTCTCAGCTCCTCTTCCTCTGCCTCAGCTCCTCTGCCTCAGCTCCTCTGCCTCAGCTCCTCTGTCTCAGCTCCTCTGTCTCAGCTCCTCTGTCTCAGCTCCTCTGTCTCAGCTCCTCTGTCTCAGCTCCTCTGTCTCAGCTCCTCTGCCTCAGCACCTCTTCCTCTGCTTCAGCTCCTCTGTCTCAGCTCCTCTGTCTCAGCTCCTCTGTCTCAGCTCCTCTGTCTCAGCTCCTCTGTCTCAGCTCCTCTGTCTCAGCTCCTCTGTCTCAGCTCCTCTGTCTCAGCTCCTCTGTCTCAGCTCCTCTGTCTCAGCTCCTCTGCATCAGCTCCTCTTCCTCTGTCTCAGCTCCTCTTCCTCTGTCTCAGCTCCTCTGTCTTAGCTCCTCTGTCCCAGCTCCTCTTCCTCAGTCTTAGCTCATCTTCCTCTGTCTCAGCTCCTCTGCCTCAGCTCCCCTGCCTCAGCTCCTCTGCCTCAGCTCCCCTGCCTCAGCTCCTCTGTCTCAGCTCCTCTGTCTCAGCTCCTCTTCCTCTGTCTCAGCTCCTCTTTCTCTGTCTCAGCTCCTCTGTCTCAGCTCCTCTGTCTCAGCTCCTCTGTCTCAGCTCCTCTGTCTCAGCTCCTCTGCCTCAGCTCCTCTGTCTCAGCTCCTCTGTCTCATACCTGACGCACACACGCACACACACACACACACACACACACACACACACACACACACACACACACACACGAATGAGTTTGATATTTGCATCTCGCTCGCAGATGTCTCTCTCTCTCTCTCTGTCTCAATTCAATTTAAGGGACTTTATTGGCATGAGAAACATGTGTTAACATTGCCAAAGCAAGTGAGGTTGATACAAAAGTGAAATAAACAATAAAAATTAATAGTAAACATTACACATACAGAAGTTTCAAAACAATAAAGACATTACAAATGTCATATTATATATATATACAGTGTTGTAACGATGTACAAATGGTTAAGGGTACACTTTTGAAAATAAATAAGCATAAATATGGGTTGTATTTACAATGGTGTTTGTTCTTAACTGGTTGCCCTTTTCTTGTGGCAACAGGTCACAAATCACGCGCACACACACACACACACACACACACACACACACACGAATGAGTTTGATATTTGCATCTCGCTCGCAGATGTCTCTCTCTCTCTGTCTCAATTCAATTTAAGGGACTTTATTGGCATGAGAAACATGTGTTAACATTGCCAAAGCAAGTGAGGTTGATACAAAAGTGAAATAAACAATAAAAATTAATAGTAAACATTACACATACAGAAGTTTCAAAACAATAAAGACATTACAAATGTCATATTATATATATATACAGTGTTGTAACGATGTACAAATGGTTAAGGGTACACTTTTGAAAATAAATAAGCATAAATATGGGTTGTATTTACAATGGTGTTTGTTCTTAACTGGTTGCCCTTTTCTTGTGGCAACAGGTCACAAATCTTGCTGCTGTGATGGCACACTGTGGAATTTCACCCAGTAGATATGGGAGTTTATCAAAATTGGGCTTGTTTTCGAATTGTTTGTGGATCTGTGTAATCTGAGGGAAATATGTCTCTCTAATATGGTCATACTTTGGACAGGAAGTGCAGCTCACCTCATTTTGTGGGCAGTGAGCACATAGCCTGTCTTCTCTTGAGAGCCATGTCTGTCTACGGCAGCCTTTCTCAATAGCAAGGCTATGCTTACTGAGTCTGTACATAGTCAAAGCTTTCCTTAAGTTTGGGTCAGTCACAGTGGTCAGGTATTCTGCCACTGTGTTCTCTCTGTTTTGGGCTAAATAGCATTCTAGTTTGCTCTGCTTTCTTCTTCATTCTTTCCAATGTGTCAAGTAATTATCTTTTTGTTTTCTCATTTTTTCATTTTACCTGTATTTAACTAGGCAAGTCAGTTAAGAACAAATTCTTATTTTCAATGACGGCCTAGTAACAGATTTGTACCAGCTCGGGGATTCGAACTTGCAACCTTCCGGTTACTAGTCCAACGCTCTAACAACTAGGCTACACTGCCACCCCATGATTTGATTGGGTCTAATTGTGCTGCTGTCCTGGGGCTCTGTGGGGTGTGTTTGTGAACAGAGCCCCAGGACCAGCTTGCATAGAGGACTCTTCTCTTCTCTTCTCTTCTCTTCTCTTCTCTTCTCTTCTCTTCTCTTCTCTCTCTCTCTCTCTCTCTCTCCCTCTCTCTCTCCCCCTCCCCCTCTCTCTCTATCTCTCTCTCCCCCTCTCTCTCTCTCTCCCCCTCTCTCTCTACCTCTCTCTCTCCCTCTCTCCCCCTCTCTCTTTCTCTCCCCCTCCCTCTCTCTCTCTATCTCTCTCTCCCCCTCTCTCTCTCTCCCCCCCTCTCTCTCTCTCTCTCTCTCTCTCCCCCTCTCTCTCTCTCCCTCTCTCTCTCCCCTCTCTCTCTCTCTCTCTCTCTCTCTCTCTCCCCTCTCTCTCTCTCTCTCTATCTCTCTCTCTCTCTATCTCTCTCCCCTCCTCTCTCTCTCTCTCTCTCTCTCTCTCTCCTCTCTCTCTCTCTCTCTCTCTCTCTCTCCCTCTCTCCCCCTCCCTCTCTCTCTCCCCCTCTCTCTCTCTATATATATATATCTCTCTCTCTCTCCCCCTCCTCTCTCTCCCTCTCTCTCTCTCTCTCTCTCCCCTCTCTCTCTTTCTCTATCTCTCTCTCTCTCTCTCTCTCCCTCTCTCTCTCTCTCTCTCTCTCTCTCTCTCTCTCTCTCCCTCTCTCTCTCCCCCTCACTCTCTCTCTCTCTCTTCTCTCTCTCTCTCTCTCTCTCTCTCTCTCTCTCTCTATCTCTCCCCCTCCCTTCTCTCTCTCTCTCTCTCTCTCTCTCTCTCTCTCTCTCTCTCTCTCTCTCTCTCTCTCCCCCCCTCTCCCCCTCCCTCTCTCTCACCATTCAGAGTGAACAGAGTATACTAAATGTATTGATAGAGTGGAGGTGTAACTATTGGCATTAGTCCAGTTGGCTTGGCTTAGCAGAGTGTTGTTGTCTGTTTTGCCACTGTGCTCTACAGTCAGATCATTTAGTTCATGGGATTTCTGTGTGTGTCTGTGTGTTTGTGTCTTTGTGTGTGTGACCTTGAAAGGTACCTTGACTGTCTTGTTTATCACCCTTCTCTCTGTATGATGTCTCCTCTCTCTCTCTCTCTCTCTCTCTCTCTCTCTCTCTCTCTACTCTCTCTCTCTCTCTCTCTCTCTCTCTCTCTCTACTCTCTCTCTACTCTCTCTCTCTCTCTCTACTCTCTCTCTACTCTCTCTCTCTCATCTCTTTTTCCTCTCTGTTTCTCTCCTCTATCTCTGTTTCTCTCTCTCTTTTCTCTTTCTCTCTCTCTTTCCTCTATCTCTGTTTCTCTCTCTCTTTCCTTTTTCTCTCTCTCTCTCTTTCCTCTCAATCTCTGTTTCTCTCTCTCTTTCCTCTCTATCTCTGTTTCTCTCTCTCTTTCCTCTCTGTTTCTCTCTCTCTTTCCTCTCTCTCTACCTCTGTTTTCCTCACCTTAGAGGCAGGTAGCCTAGTGATTAGAGCGTTGTGCCAGAAATCGAAAGGTTGCAAGATCGAATCCCCTGAGCTGACATGGTAAAAATCTGTCCTTCTGCCACTGAACAAGACAGTTAACCCACTGTTCCCCGGTAGATCGTCATTGAAATTAAGAATATGTTCTTCACTGACTTGCCTGGTTAAATGAAGGTTGAACAAATATGAAACATACCGGCTGTCTACACACACACCTCTTGTGGAGGCAAAACTACAGTGGAGACAAAACACAGTGCCCTTTCCACAAGAGAAACCTCGATCTTCTTTTTGTTCCACCTCTTCCTTCTTACTGGCTCGTCCATTCAGGTGTTTATCTCTTTCAGCCAGATACTGCTTCTGCTCCCTCTCTCCTCTCTTTCTTTTCTCTCCTTTCCCTTTCTCTCTAGCTCTCCCCTCCTCCCTACAGGCTCCACTAGTACATGTCCTCTCTCTTCTTCTCTCTTGGGCCAGTAACCAAAATGCTGCTGAATCGAATCCCAGAGCTGACAAGGTAAAAATCTGTCGTTCTGCCCCTGAGCAAGGTAGTTAAATCCACTGTTCCCTGGGCGCCAAAGACATGGATGCCGATTAAGGCAGCCCCCCTCCCTACCCCCTACAGTCTATACTACCCCCTATAGTCTATACTACCCCCTATAGTCTATACTACCCCGTTACTTCTTCACAACAGTATCTCGGACCTGCCTGGTGTGTTCCTTGTTCTTCATGATGCTCTCTGCGCTTTTAACGGACCTCTGAGACTATCACAGTGCAGGTGCATTTATACGGAGACTTGATTACACACAGGTGGATTGTATTTATCATCATTAGTCATTTAGGTCAACATTGGATCATTCAGAGATACTCACTGAACTTCTGGAGAGAGTTTGCTGCACTGAAAGTAAAGGGGCTGAATAATTTTGCAAGCCCAATTTTTCAGTTTTTGATTTGTTAAAAAAGTTTGAAATATCCAATAAATGTCGTTCCACTTCATGATTGTGTCCCACTTGTTGTTGATTCTTCACAAAAAAATACAGTTTTATATCTTTATGTTTGAAGCCTGAAATGTGGCAAAGGTCGCAAAGTTCAAGGGGGCCGAATACTTTCGCAAGGCACTGTATATGTTGATTAGGAGGGGGCTTAAGCCGCATCCCTGTCTCACCCCACGGGCCCTGTGGGAATAATTTGGTGTGTTTTTTTGCCAATTTTAACCGCACACTTGTTGTTTGTGTGCATGAATTTTATAATGTTGTATGTTTTTCCCCCAACACCACTTTCCATCAACTTGTATAGCAGACCCCTTATTGCCAAATTGAGTCGAAGGCTTTTTTGAAATCAACAAAGCATGAGAAGACTTTGCCTTTGTTTTGGTTTGTTTGTTTGTCAATTCGGGTGTGCAGGGTGAATACATGGTCTGTTGTACGGTAATTTGGTAAAAATCCAATTTGACATTTTCTCAGTACATTGTTATCAATGAGGAAATGTACGACCCTGCTGTTAATCATAATGCAGAGGATTTCCCAAGGTTGCTGTTGACGCATATCCCACGGTAGTTATTGGGGTCAAATTTGTCTCCACTTTTGTGGATTGGGGTGATCAGTCCTTGGTTCCAAATATTGGGGAAGATGCCAGAGCTAAGGATGATGTTAAAGAGTTTTAGTATAGCCAATTGGAATTTGTTGTCTGTATATTTGATCATTTCATTGAGGATAACAACACCACAGACCTTTTTGGGTTGGAGGGTTTTTATTATGTCCTGTAGCTCATTTAAGGTAATGGGAGAATCCAGTGGGTTCTGGTAGTCTTTAATAGTTGATTTTAAGATTTGTATTTGATCATGTATATGTTTTGCTGTTTGTTCTTTGTTAAAGGGACAAAACGATTGGAGAAGTGGTTTACCCATATACCTCCATTTTGGATAGATTGTGTTGTTGTTTGTTTAGTGTTTTCCAATTTTCCCAGAAGTGGTTAGAGTCTATGGATTGTTCAATTACATTGAGCTGATTTTTGACGTGCTGTTCCTTCTTTTTCCGTAGTATATTTCTGTATTGTTTTAGTGATTCACCATAGTGAAGGCGTAGACTCAGGTTTTCTGGGTCTCTATGTTTTTGGTTGGACAGGTTTCTCAATTTCTTTCTTAGATTCTCTCTTTCTTTTCTCTCTCTCTCTCCCTCTCTCTCTCTTTTCTCTCTCTCTCTCTCTTTCACTGTTCTCTGTCTCTCTCTCTTTCACTGTTCTCTCTCTCTCTCTCTCTTTCACTGTTCTCTCTCTCTCTGTCTCTTTCACTGTTCTCTCTCTCTCTCTCTCTCTCTCTCTTTCACTGTTCTCTCTCAATTCAATTCAATTCAATTCAAGGGGCTTTATTGGCATGGGTAACATGTGTTAACATTGCCAAAGCAAGTAAGGAAGATAATATATAAAGTGAAATAAACAATAAAAATTAACAGTAGACATCACACATACAGAAGTTTCAAAACAATAAAGACATTACAAATGTCATATTATATATATATATATACAGTGTTTTTACAATGTACAAATGGTTAAGGACACAAGATAAAATAAATAAGCATAGATATGGGTTGTATTTACAATGGTGCGTGTTCTTCACTGGTTGCCCTTTTCTCGTGGCAACAGGTCACAAATCTTGCTGCTCTGATGGCACACTGTGGAATTTCACCCAGTAGATATGGGAGTTTTTCAAAATTGGATTTGTTTTCGAATTCTTTGTGGATCTGTGTAATCTGAGGGAAATATGTCTCTCTAATATGGTCATACATTGGGCAGGAGGTTAGGAAGTGCAGCTCAGTTTCCACCTCATTTTGTGGGCAGTGAGCACATAGCCTGTCTTCTCTTGAGAGCCATGTCTGCCTACGGCGGCCTTTCTCAATAGCAAGGCTATGCTCGCTGAGTCTGTACATAGTCAAAGCTTTCCTTAATTTCTCCCTCTCTCTCTTTCACTGTTCTCTCTCTCTCTCTCTCTCTCTCTTTCACTGTTCTCTCTCTCTCTCTCTCTCTTTCACTGTTCTCTCTCTCTCTCTTTCACTGTTCTCTCTCTCTCTTTCACTGTTCTCTCTCTCTCTCTTTCACTGTTCTCTCTCTCTCTTTCACTGTTCTCTGTCTCTCTCTCTTTCACTGTTCTCTCTCTCTCTCTTTCACTGTTCTCTCTCTCTCTCTCTCTCTCTCTTTCACTGTTCTCTCTCTCTCTCTTTCACTGTTCTCTCTCTCTCTTTCACTGTTCTCTCTCTCTCTCTTTCACTGTTCTCTCTCTCTTTCACTGTTCTCTGTCTCTCTGTCTCTCTCTCTCTCTCTTTCACTCTTCTCTCTCTCTCTCTGTGTCTCTTTCACTGTTCTCTCTCTCCCTCTCTCTCTTTCACTGTTCTCTCTCTCTCTCTTTCACTGTCCTCTGTCTCTCTTTCACTGTTCTCTCTCTCTCTTTCACTGTTCTCTCTCTCTCTTTCACTGTTCTCTCTCTCTGTCTCTTTCACTGTTCTCTCTCTCTCTCTTTCACTGTTCTCTCTCTCTTTCACTGTTCTCTTTCTCTCTCTCTTTCACTGTTCTCTCTCTCTCTTTCACTGTTCTCTCTCTCTCTTTCACTGTTCTCTCTCTCTCTCTCTTTCACTGTTCTCTCTCTCGCTCTCTCTCTTTCACTGTTCTCTCTCTCTCTCTTTCATTGTTCTCTCTCTCTCTTTCACTGCTCTCTCTCTCTCTCTTTCACTGTTCTCTCTCTCTCTCTCTTTCACTGTTCTCTGTTTCTCTTTCACTGTTCTCTCTTTCTGTCTCTTTCACTGTTCTCTCTCTCTCTTTCACTGTTCTCTCTCTCTCTCTTTCACTGTTCTCTCTCTCTCTCTTTCACTGTTCTCTCTCTCTCTTTCACTGTTCTCTGTCTCTCTCTCTTTCACTGTTCTCTCTCTCTCTCTTTCACAGTTCTCTCTCTCTCTCTCTCTTTCACTGTTCTCTCTCTCTCTCTTTCACTGTTCTCTCTCTCTCTTTCACTGTTCTCTCTCTCTCTCTTTCACTGTTCTCTCTCTCTTTCACTGTTCTCTGTCTCTCTGTCTCTCTCTCTCTCTCTTTCACTCTTCTCTCTCTCTCTCTGTGTCTCTTTCACTGTTCTCTCTCTCCTCTCTCTCTTTCACTGTTCTCTCTCTCTCTCTTTCACTGTCCTCTGTCTCTCTTTCACTGTTCTCTCTCTCTCTTTCACTGTTCTCTCTCTCTTTTCACTGTTCTCTCTCTCTGTCTCTTTCACTGTTCTCTCTCTCTCTCTTTCACTGTTCTCTCTCTCTTTCACTGTTCTCTTTCTCTCTCTTTCACTGTTCTCTCTCTCTCTTTCACTGTTCTCTCTCTCTCTTTCACTGTTCTCTCTCTCTCTCTCTTTCACTGTTCTCTCTCTCTCTCTTTCACTGTTCTCTCTCTCTTTCACTGTTCTCTTTCTCTCTCTCTTTCACTGTTCTCTCTCTCTCTCTTTCACTGTTCTCTCTCTCTCTTTCACTGTTCTCTGTCTCTCTCTCTTTCACTGTTCTCTCTCTCTCTCTTTCACTGTTCTCTCTCTCTCTCTCTCTCTCTCTCTCTTTTCACTGTTCTCTCTCTCTCTTTCACTGTTCTCTCTCTCTCTTTCACTGTTCTCTCTCTCTCTCTTTCACTGTTCTCTCTCTCTTTCACTGTTCTCTGTCTCTCTGTCTCTCTCTCTCTCTTTTCACTCTTCTCTCTCTCTCTCTGTGTCTCTTTCACTGTTCTCTCTCTCCCTCTCTCTCTTTCACTGTTCTCTCTCTCTCTCTTTCACTGTCCTCTGTCTCTCTTTCACTGTTCTCTCTCTCTCTTTCACTGTTCTCTCTCTCTCTTTCACTGTTCTCTCTCTCTGTCTCTTTCACTGTTCTCTCTCTCTCTCTTTCACTGTTCTCTCTCTCTTTCACTGTTCTCTTTCTCTCTCTCTTTCACTGTTCTCTCTCTCTCTTTCACTGTTCTCTCTCTCTCTTTCACTGTTCTCTCTCTCTCTCTCTTTCACTGTTCTCTCTCTCGCTCTCTCTCTTTCACTGTTCTCTCTCTCTCTCTTTCATTGTTCTCTCTCTCTTTCACTGCTCTCTCTCTCTCTCTTTCACTGTTCTCTCTCTCTCTCTCTTTCACTGTTCTCTGTTTCTCTTTCACTGTTCTCTCTTTCTGTCTCTTTCACTGTTCTCTCTCTCTCTTTCACTGTTCTCTCTCTCTCTCTTTCACTGTTCTCTCTCTCTCTTTCACTGTTCTCTCTCTCTCTCTTTCACTGTTCTCTCTCTCTCTTTCACTGTTCTCTGTCTCTCTCTCTTTCACTGTTCTCTCTCTCTCTCTTTCAATGTTCTCTCTCTCTCTCTCTTCACTGTTCTCTCTCTCTCTCTTTCACTGTTCTCTCTCTCTCACTGTTCTCTCTCTCTCTTTCACTGTTCTCTCTCTCTTTCACTGTTCTCTGTCTCTCTGTCTCTCTCTCTCTCTTTCACTCTTCTCTCTCTCTCTCTGTGTCTCTTTCACTGTTCTCTCTCTCCCTCTCTCTCTTTCACTGTTCTCTCTCTCTCTCTTTCACTGTCCTCTGTCTCTCTTTCACTGTTCTCTCTCTCTCTTTCACTGTTCTCTCTCTCTCTTTCACTGTTCTCTCTCTCTGTCTCTTTCACTGTTCTCTCTCTCTCTCTTTCACTGTTCTCTCTCTCTTTCACTGTTCTCTTTCTCTCTCTCTTTCACTGTTCTCTCTCTCTCTTTCACTGTTCTCTCTCTCTCTTTCACTGTTCTCTCTCTCTCTCTCTTTCACTGTTCTCTCTCTCGCTCTCTCTCTTTCACTGTTCTCTCTCTCTCTCTTTCATTGTTCTCTCTCTCTCACTGCTCTCTCTCTCTCTCTTTCACTGTTCTCTCTCTCTCTCTCTTTCACTGTTCTCTGTTTCTCTTTCACTGTTCTCTCTTTCTGTCTCTTTCACTGTTCTCTCTCTCTCTTTCACTGTTCTCTCTCTCTCTTTCACTGTTCTCTCTCTCTCTCTTTTTCACGGTTCTCTCTCTCTCTCTTTCACTGTTCTCTCTCTCTATTTCACTGTTCTCTCTCTCTCTTTCACTGTTCTCTGTCTCTCTCTCTCTTTCACTGTTCTCTCTCTCTCTCTCTCTCTTTCACTGTTCTCTCTCTCTCTTTCACTGTTCTCTCTGTCTCTTTCACTGTTCTCTCTCTCTCTTTCACTGCTCTCTCTCTCTCTTTCACTGTTCTCTCTCTTTCACTGTTCTCTCTGTCTTTTTCACTGTTCTCTCTCTCTCTCTCTCTCTCTCTCTTTCACTGTTCTCTCTCTCTCTCTTTCACTGTTCTCTCTGTCTCTTTCACTGTTATCTCTCTCTCTCTCTTTCACTGTTCTCTCTCTCTCTCTCTCTCTCTCTTTTCACTGTTCTCTCTCTCTCTGTCTCTCTGTCTCTCTCTCTCTCTCTCTCTCTCTCTCTATTTCACTGTTCTCTCTGTCTCGCTCCAATGTTTTGGAAAATTTTCATTTTAACTCCAGCTGCAAGGTCACTTCTCCCCACTCAGTGACAAGACACACACACACACTCATATTGATTCAGCGCTATCAGTGTTGTTGTGTTTGAAACGACTCATGCTGTAGCTTTCTGACACACTGACTCGAGATGTAAAGTGAAAAGGAAGTTAAAACTAGTGAAGCAGAGTTCCAGATGCTTCGCCACCTGTGTGTGTGTGTGTGTGTGTGTGTGTGTGTGTGTGTGTGTGTGTGTGTGTGTGTGTGTGTGTGTGTGTGTGTGTGTGTGTGTGTGTGTGTGTGTGTGTGTGTGAAGAGAGGGAGGGATTGGAGATAGGGAGGGGGGAAAGGGAGAGCGAGAGAGCATCTCCATTGTATATTTGGCCTCGTGTTTTAGGTTAATGACCTGCTGAAATGTGAAAATGTCTCCCAGTGTCTGTTGGAAAGCAGACTGAACCAGGTTGTCCTCTAGGATGTTGCCTGTGCTTAGCTCTATTCAGTTTCTTCTTATCCTAACAGAAAAACTCCCTTCCCGTCCTTGCTGATGACAAGCATACCCATAACATGATAACATTAACAATATGAAGAGTGGTACACTGAGATGTGTTGTGTTTTACCCCAAAACATATAACGCTTTCCTTGCTGTTGAACTTTAGTGCCTTATTGCAAACAGGATGTTTTGGAATATTTGTAATTTTTATATTCGGAAAGTAAGACCCCTTGTCTATGTTCACATTTTTTACGTTTCTAAAATTGATTACAGTTTTTTCCAACTGCTTACACACGTTTTCAAAACGGTCTCCTTTTTTCAAAACTCTACACACAAAATGCAAAATGCCTCACATCTCCTTCAAAATGGGTGGGGGACACTGGGGGGGACACTGGGGGGAGTCACTGGGGGGAGTCACTGGGGGGGGGGCACTGGGGGAAGGCACTGGGGGGGGCACTGGGGGGGGGGCACTGGGGGGACAGTCACCAGTGCTAAGCTAAGCTTCATCTCTTCTCCGGCCTGGGTCTGGACACAATACTTCGTCCACATCACAAGATACGTTTTCTCTTGCCAAACATGGAGGGAAGTATCTCCTAGCATGGCGTATCCAACCTTGGACAGACGCAACCTCTATGTCCCCACATGGAGGGAAGTATCTCCTAGCATGGTGTATCCAACCTTGGACAGAGGCAACCTCTATGTCCCCACATGGAGGGAAGTATCTCCTAGCATGGCGTATCCAACCTCTATGTCCCCACATTGAGGGAAGTATCTCCTAGCATGGTGTATCCAACCTTGGACAGAGGCAACCTCTATGTCCCCACATGCGTTCTCCATCTCCTGGAGAAGCGGCATGCGGGCATAGGGTTGGCGATCATACACTTTCCAGCGCCAGGCTGAGAAGAATTCCTCTATGGGATTTACAGTGCCTTGCGAAAGTATTCAGCCCCCTTGAACTTTGCGACCTTTTGCCACATTTCAGGCTTCATACATAAAGATATAAAACTGTATTTTTTTGTGAAGGATCAACAACAAGTGGGACACAATCATGAAGTGGAACGACATTTATTGGATATTTCAAACTTTTTTAACAAATCAAAAACTGGAAAATTGGAAAATTTGGTGTTTAGTTTTGCACTTTGAGTGAGAGGTTTCAAAAATCGTGTGACATGAAAAGATTTTGTGTGTAAGCAGTTGGAAAAAACAGTAAATTCACCCCCACATCAATCTACACACAATACCCCATAATGACATCACAATACCCCATAATGACATCACAATACCCCATAATGACATCACAATACCCCATAATGATATCACAATACCCTATAATGACATCACAATACCCCATAATGAAAAACAGGTTTTTATAATTTTTTTGTAAATGTATAAAAAATAAAACAACTGAAATATCACATTTACATAAGTACAGGGCCTTGCAAAAGTATTCATCCCCCTTGGCGTTTTTCCTATTTTGTTGCATTACAACCTGTAATTTGAATGGATTTTTGTTTTTGATTTCATGTAATGGACATACACAAAAACAAAACAAAAATTGGTGAAAGAAAATCAATCGTCCTGAACCTCCTGCGTTGTCTTGGCTGGGCCACTTGTCCCGAAGCCACTCCTACATTGTCTTGGCTGGGCCACTTGTCCCGAAGCCACTCCTACATTGTCTTGACTGGGCCACTTGTCCCGAAGCCACTCCTACATTGTCTTGGCTGGGCCACTTGTCCCGAAGCCACTCCTACATTGTCTTGGCTGGGCCACTTGTCCCGAAGCCACTCCTACATTGTCTTGGCTGGGCCACTTGTCCCGAAGCCACTCCTACATTGTCTTGGCTGTGTGCTGAGGGTCGTTGTCCTGTTGGAAGGTGAACCTTCACCCCAGTCTGAGGTCCTGAGTGCTCTGGAGCAGCTTTTCATCAAGGATCTCTGTACTTTGCTCCGTTCATCTTTCCTTCGATCCTGACTCGTCTCACAGTATTTGCCACTGAAAAACATCCCCACAGCATGATGCTGCCACCACCATGCTTCACCGTAGGGATGGTGCCATGTTTCCTCCAGACATGACGCTTGGCATTCAGGTCAAAGAGGTCTTTATTTCATCAGACCAGAGAATCTTGTTTCTCATGTGTTTACGTGCCTTTTGTCAAACTCCAAGTAGGCCGTCATGTCATGTGCCTTTTATTGAGGAGTGGCTTCTGTCTGGCCACTCTACCATAAAGGCCAGATTGGTGGAGTGCTGCAGAGATGGTTGTCCATCTGGAAGGTTCTCCCATCTCCGTAGAGGAACTCTGGAGCTCTGTCAGAGTGACCATCGGGTTCTTCGACACCTCCCTGACCAAGGCCCTTCTCCCCCGATTGCTCAGTTTGGCCAAGCAGCCAGTTCTAGAGAAGAGTCTTGGTGGTTCCAAACTTCTTCCATTTATGAAATATGGAGGCCACTGTGTTCTTGGGGACCTTCAATGCTGCAAACATGTTTTGGTACCCTTCCCCAGATCTGTGCCTCGACACAATCCTGTCTCTGAGCTCTACAGACAATTCCTTCGACCTCATGGCTTGGTTTTTGCTCTGACATGCACTGTCAACTGTGGGACCTTATATAGACAGGTGTGTGCCTTTGCAAATCATGTCCAATCAATTGAATTTACCACAGGTGGACCCCAATCAAGTTGTAGAAGCATCTTAAAGATGATCAAAGGATACAGGATGCACCTGAGCTCAATTTTGAGTCTCAGAGCAAAGGGTCTGAATACTTTTGCAAATAACTATGTCATTATTATTATTTTTTTGTTTTGTTGTGCAAGCATGTCTAAAAACTTGTTTTTGCTTTGTCATTATGGGGTATTGTGATGTCATTATGGGGTATTGTGATGTCATTATGGGGTATTGTGATGTCATTATCGGGTATTGTGTATAGATTGATGAGGGTTAAACCTTTTTAAAATCCATTTTAGAAGAAGGCTGTAATGTGAAATGTAAAATGTGGAAAAAGGGAAGGGGTCTGTATGTATGTATTTATGAATGTACTGTATTTATTTATGAATGTACTGTATGTATTTATGAATGTACTGTATGTATTTATGAATGTACTGTATGTATGTATGAATGTACTGTATGTATGTATGTATGTATGAATGTACTGTATGTATGTATGAATGTACTGTATGTATGTATGAATGTACTGTATGTATGTATGTATGTACTGTATGTATGTATGTATTTATGAATGTACTGTATGTATTTATGAATGTACTGTATGTATGTATGTATGTATGTATGAATGTACTGTATGTATGTATGAATGTACTGTATGTATTTATGAATGTACTGTATGTATGTATGAATGTACTGTATGTATGTATGTATGTACTGTATGTATGTATGTATTTATGAATGTACTGTATGTATTTATGAATGTACTGTATGTATGTATGAATGTACTGTATGTATGTATGTATTTATGAATGTACTGTATGTATGTATGAATGTACTGTATGTATTTATGAATGTACTGTATGTATTTATGTATTTATGAATGTACTGTATGTATTTATGTATGTATGAATGTACTGTATGTATTTATGAATGTACTGTATGTATTTATGTATTTATGAATGTACTGTATGTATGTATGAATGTACTGTATGTATGTATGAATGTACTGTATGTATTTATGAATGTACTGTATGTATTTATGTATTTATGAATGTACTGTATGTATGTATGAATGTACTGTATGTATGTATGTTCTAGCTTTTTTCTTTTCACTATGTCATTTCTGTTAGTATTGTAGAGCAAGGGTTGGAACCGGTTCAGAGAACAGAACCAAAAACCAGAAAATATCTACATTATTTGAGGAACAGAAACCAGTCCATTCTATACTGTTCCGGAACAAAACTGTTTTTTTAGAACCGGGCATTTTTTTCCAGTCCCACAAAAATCTCAACAATGCACCTATGCAGATCCCTCACTCTGTCACTCAGAAAGTTCTTCCAGTGTCAGCCTGCCAGTTGGAAGTCTTTGCCAGTGGGTGTACAATACGTGTAGGCTACCTGCCCCTCCCCCTCAGAAGTATAGGTTACTGTAGCCCCTCCCCCTCAGAAGTATAGGTTACTGTAGCCCCTCCCCCTCAGAAGTATAGGTTACTGTAGCCCCTCCCCCAGAAGTATAGGTTACTGTAGCCCCTCCCCCAGAAGTATAGGTTACTGTAGCCCCTCCCCTCAGAAGTATAGGTTTCTGTAGCCCCTCCCCCTCAGAAGTATAGGTTACTGTAGCCCCTCCCCTCAGAAGCATAGGTTACTGTAGCCCCTCCCCTCAGAAGCATAGGTTACTGTAGCCCCTCCCCCTCGGAAGCATAGATTACTGTAGCCCCTCCGCTTCAGAAGCATAGATTACTGTAGCCCCTCCCCCTCTAAAGCATAGGTTACTGTAGCCCCTCCCCTCAGAAGCATAGGTTACTGTAGCCCCTCCCCCTCTAAAGCATAGGTTACTGTAGCCCTTCACCCTCTGAAGTATAGGTTACTGTAGCCCCTCCCCTCAGAAGCATAGGTTACTGTAGCCCCTCCCCCTCAGAAGTATAGGTTACTGTAGCCCCTCCCCTCAGAAGTATAGGTTACTGTAGCCCCTCCCCCCCAGAAGTATAGGTTACTGTAGCCCCTCCCCCTCAGAAGTATAGGTTACTGTAGCCCCTCCCCTCAGAAGCATAGGTTACTGTAGCCCCTCCCCTCAGAAGCATAGGTTACTGTAGCCCCTCCCCCTCGGAAGCATAGATTACTGTAGCCCCTCCCCTCAGAAGCATAGGTTACTGTAGCCCCTCCCCTCAGAAGCATAGGTTACTGTAGCCCCTCCCCTCAGAAGCATAGGTTACTGTAGCCCCTCCGCCTCAGAAGCATAGGTTACTGTAGCCCCTCCCCTCAGAAGCATAGATTACTGTAGCCCCTCCCCCTCAGAAGCATAGATTACTGTAGCCCCTCCCCCTCTAAAGCATAGGTTACTGTAGCCCCTCCACCTCTAAAGCATAGATTACTGTAGCCCTTCCCCCTCTGAAGTATAGGTTACTGTAGCCCCTCCCCCTCTGAAGCATGGGTTACTGTAGCCCCTCCCCCTCTGAAGCATAGGTTCCTGTGGCTCCTCCCCCTCTGAAGCATAGGTTACTGTAGCCCCTCCCCCTCTCAAGCATAGGTTACTGTAGCCCTTCCCCCTCTGAAGCATAGGTTAATGTAGACCCTTCCCCTCTGAAACATCTGTCTGTCTGTCTGTGTGTGTGTGTGTGTGTGTGTGTGTGTGTGTGTGTGTGTGTGTGTGTGTGTGTGTGTGTGTGTGTGTGTGTGTGTGTGTGAGTGTCTGTGTCTGTGTGTGTGTGTGTGTGTGTGTGTGTGTGTGTGTGTGTGTGTGTGTGTGTGTGTGTGTGTGTGTGTGTGTGTGTGTGAGTGTCTGTGTGTGTGTGTGTCTGTGTGTGTGTGTGTCTGTCTGTGTGTGTGTGTCTGTCTGTGTGTGTCTGTGTGTGTGTGTGTGTGTGTGTTTCTGTGTGTGTGTGTGTCTGTGTGTGTGTGTGTGTGTGTGTGCTCTCAGCCCATGTGGATGAAGTATGTTTTACTCTCTCAGCGACAGACAGAGAAACAACCACAGCAGATGTTACTGTACTTAGAATGATTTGGTTTCTGCCTTTAATGAGTGTGTGTGTGTGTATGTGTGTGTGTGTGTGTGTGTATGTGTGTGCTGTCTGTCACATGTTCTTGGTTTTGTATGGAGGACTTAATATGGGGTTTGTTTAGACAAATGCACTTTAGCAGAGCACTTCTTGTACGGTATCTGACAGTTTATTTTGTACAGTATTTGACCGTTTATTACAATTTTACATTATTTCTGGTCTGGCAACCCTAAGTGTGTCTCTATAGTCAGTGTTTATCAGAGGTAGATGTGTCTCTATAGTCAGTGTTTATCAGAGGTAGATGTGTCTCTATAGTCAGTGTTTATCAGAGGTAGATGTGTCTCTATAGTCAGTGTTTATCAGAGGTAGATGTGTCTCTATAGTCAGTGTTTATCAGAGGTAGATGTGTCTCTATAGTCAGTGTTTATCAGAGGTAGATGTGTCTCAGGTCAGTGTTTATCAGGTAGGTGTGTCTTTAACATTTTAGCCTTGTACTTCTCTCTACTTCCAAGGTCCCTCAGAAAATATTCACAACAGAGATAGAGGGAGGGAGGGAGGGGAGGGAGGTAGGTAGGTAGGTAGGGGAGGGAAGTGAGGGAGGGAGGTAGGGGAGAGAGGGAGGGAGGTAGGGGAGGAAGGGAGGGAGGGGGGGGAGGGAGAGGGAGGGAGGGGGGAGGGAGAGGGAGGGGGGGAGGGAGGGAGGGAGGGGGAGGGAGGGGGGAGGGAGGGAGGGAGGGAGGGAGGGAGGGAGGGAGGGAGGGAGGGAGGGAGGGAGGGAGGGAGGGGGAGGGAGGGAGGGAGGGAGGGAGGGAGAAAGAAAGTTAGAGAGAGAGAGAGAGAGCGAGAGAGAGAGAGAGAGAGAGGGGGGGGGGGGGGTTCAAGAGGGTGGTTTACCTGCAGGGATGGGCTCCATTAGTGGGCAGGAAGTAATAGACGTTAACAGTGTGAAAGCCCAAACCAATCAATAATGGATAAGTCAATTAGCTGCCGCCTGCCCAGCCCTGAGTCGGAGGCAGAGAGAGGGAACAGAGAAAGGGGAGAGGGAACAGGGAAAGGAGAGAGGGAACAGGAAAAGGAGAGAGGGAACAGGAAAAGGAGAGAGGGAACAGGGAAAGGAGAGAGGGAACAGGGAAAGGAGAGAGGGAACAGGGAAAGGAGAGAGGGAACAGGGAAAGGAGAGAGGGAACAGGGAAAGGAGAGAGGGAACAGGGAAAGGAGAGAGGGAACAGGGAAAGGAGAGAGGGAACAGAGAAAGGAGAGAGGGAACAGGGAAAGGAGAGAGGGAACAGGGAAAGGAGAGAGGGAACAGAGAAAGGAGAGAGGGAACAGGGAAAGGAGAGAGGGAACAGGGAAAGGAGAGAGGGAACAGAGAAAGGAGAGAGGGAACAGGGAAAGGAGAGAGGGAACAGGGAAAGGAGAGAGGGAACAGGGAAAGGAGAGAGGGAACAGAGAAAGGAGAGAGGGAACAGGGAAAGGAGAGAGGGAACAGAGAAAGGAGAGAGGGAACAGGGAAAGGAGAGAGGGAACAGGGAAAGGAGAG
Organism: Oncorhynchus masou masou; assembly: GCF_036934945.1. Taxonomy (NCBI): domain Eukaryota; kingdom Metazoa; phylum Chordata; class Actinopteri; order Salmoniformes; family Salmonidae; genus Oncorhynchus; species Oncorhynchus masou. The sequence continues at coordinate 10,118,847 of NC_088234.1, forward strand.
AGGGAACAGGGAAAGGAGAGAGGGAACAGGGAAAGGAGAGAGGGAACAGGGAAAGGAGAGAGGGAACAGAGAAAGGAGAGAGGGAACAGGGAAAGGAGAGGGAACAGGGAAAGGAGAGAGAGAACAGGGAAAGGAGAGAGGGAACAGGGAAAGGAGAGAGGGAACAGAGAAAGGAGAGAGGGAACAGGGAAAGGAGAGAGAGAACAGGGAAAGGAGAGAGGGAACAGGGAAAGGAGAGAGGGAACAGGGAAAGGAGAGAGGGAACAGGGAAAGGAGAGAGGGAACAGAGAAAGGAGAGAGGGAACAGGGAAAGGAGAGAGGGAACAGGGAAAGGAGAGAGGGAACAGGGAGTGTTTGATTGGATGTATACTCCTAAAAAGAGGACAACATCGTCCCTCCCCCTCCTTCCCTTCATCCCATGTTATATTGTGGTATTGGGTATTATATATCTACTGGAGACTCTGACAGAGCGATGTCTGTAAGTGTGTGTGTGTGTGTGTGTGTGTGTGTGTGTGTGTGTGTGTGTGTGTGTGTGTGTGTGTGTGTGTGTGTGTGTGTGTGTGTGTGTGTGTGTGTGTGTGTCTGTGTGTGTGTGTGTGTGTGTGTGGCATTTTGGGACATTGATTTTGCTGACTGAACATTGCAACGCATCATTGCTCCCCTCTCTCTCTCTGTCTCTCTCTCTCCTCGGTCCCTCTCTCTCTCTCTCCCCTCACTACCCTCTCTCTCTGTCTCTCTCTCTCCTCGGTCCCTCTCTCTCTCTCCCCCTCTATCCCTCTCTCCCCTTACTCCCTCTCTCACTCTCTCCTCAGTCCCTCTCTCCCTCTCTCTCTCCCATCTAGCCACCATCCCTCTCTCTCTCCACTCTCTCTCTCCACTCTCTTTCTCTCTCTTTCTCTCTCTCTCTCTCTCTCTCTCTCTCTCTCTCTCCCCCCTCACTCCCCCTCTCTCTCTGTCTCTCTCTCTCCTCTGTCCCTCTCTCTCTCTCCCCCTCTATCCCTCTCTCCCCTTACTCCCTCTCTCACTCTCTCCTCAGTCCCTCTCTCCCTCTCTCTCTCCCCTCTAGCCACCATCCCTCTCTCTCTCCCCTCTAGCCCCCCTCCCTCTCTCTCCTTCTCTCACTAAAAACTGCTGACTAATACCCATCCCCCTATGTTCATCCTTCTGTTTTAAAGAGCTCTTCTTCAACCTCTCTCTCCTCTACCTCTCTCACACTCCTTCCCCCTCTCCTACACATTTTCTTCTGTCTCATTATCACTCTTTTCTCTTTCTCCCTCTCCACGAACAGGGTCAAAGGTCACAAAATAAATAATACGTTGAATAAAATTTGAGATGGAGAGAGAGAAAAGAGGAGGTAGGAGAGAGGGAAAAAGCAGGGAAAGCGGTATAAAGGAGAGAAAGGCAGAGCAAGAGAGGCAGAGAGAGGCAGAGAGAGGCAGAGAGGGAGAGAGGCAGAGAGAGAGAGAGGCAGAGAGAGGGGCAGAGAGAGAGAGAGAGGGGCAGATAGAGAGAGAGAGGCAGAGAGAGGGGCAGAGAGAGAGAGAGAGAGAGACAGAGAGAGGGGCAGAGAGAGAGAGAGAGAGAGAGGCAGAGAGAGTTCGAATCTCAGGGCCAAAACTACTGTACATGACATGACTCACACACAGGAAGACATCTGTTGTGTGTGTGTGTGTGTGTGTGTGTGTGTGTGTGTGTGTGTGTGTGTGTGTGTGTGTGTGTGTGTGTGTGTGTGTGTGTGTGTTTTTGCGCGCCTGGCCTGACATCATTGATTGTCATCGATTCGGTGTGGAAATGGGGTTAATTAGTGAGGGATGGTAATGGTTGAACCAATGTGGACATGGTCAAATACGGCTATCTGTCTCTCTGTCAAATCAAGTCAATGGGTTTTATTGGCATGGGAAACATATGTTTATATTGCCAACGCAAGTGAAATGGATAAACAAAAGTGAAATAAACAATAAAAGTGAACAGTAAATATTACACTCACACAAGTTCTAAAAGAATAAAGACATAAACATAAATATGGGTTGTATTTACATTGGTGTTTGTTCTGCTGTGATGGCACACTGTGGTACTTCACCCAGTCGATATGGGAGTTTATCAACATTGGGGTTGTTTTCGAATTGTTTGTGGATCTGTGTAATCTGAGGGAAATATGTGTCTCTAATATGGTCATATATTGGGCAGGAGGTTAGGAAGTGCAGCTCCGTTTCCACCTCATTTTGTGGGCAGTGTGCACATAGCCTGTCTTGAGAGCCATGTCTGCCTACGGCGGTCTTTCTCAATAGCAAGCTATGCTCACTGAGTCTGTACATAGTCATAGCTTTCCTTAAGTTTGAGTCAGTCACATTGGTCAGGTATTCTGCCACTGTGTACTCTCTGTTTAGGGCCAAATAGCATTCTAGTTTGCTCTGTCTCTCTCTGTCTCTCTCTGTCGCTTTCTCTCTGTCGCTTTCTCTCTGTCTCTCTCTGTCTCTTTCTCTCTGTCTCTCTCTGTCTCTCTCTGTCTCTCTCTGTCTCTCTCTGTCGCTTTCTCTCTGTCTCTCTCTGTCTCTTTCTCTCTGTCTCTCTCTGTCTCTTTCTCTCTGTCTCTCTCTGTCGCTTTCTCTCTGTCTCTCTCTGTCTCTTTCTCTCTGTCTCTCTCTGTCTCTCTCTCTTTCGCTCTGTCTCTCTCTGTCTCTTTCTCTCTGTCTCTTTCTCTCTGTCTCTTTCTCTCTGTCTCTCTCTGTCTCTTTCTCTCTTGTCCAAACTCTATTTTTGTTCAGTTAAGAGTAAAAGGGTAGAGCAGTTGAGACAGCAGAGAGAATAGCCTTGGCAGGCAGTGTCAAATGTGTGTGTGTGTGTGTGTGTGCGTGTGTGTGTGATGTCATATTAATCCCCCTGCAGTAGCCTGTAACCTTTAACCTTTAGCACTTGACCTCTGACCCAGATTGAGAGTGTCACACACATGTAACACACCATCTGTTGCCTTCGTCTGATCGCACTGCATGTGTGAGTGTGTGCACGAATGCGCTTGTGTATGTCTTGTTTTCGACCATGTTGTTCTCCCTGACCTGCTACAGAGTATTTTAGGAGACAATGTTGTTTCTCCCTGACCTGCTACAGAGTATTTTAGGAGACCATGTTGTTCTCCCTCATCTGCTACAGAGTATTTTAGGAGACAGTTTGTTTTGGTGTGTCGGGACGAAGTTTGGGCAGAATACCGTAAAAAAACGTTTACTGGGTTATTTGGAAATTGCCACGAGATGGTTTTTCAATACCGTCAATACCATTGAAACTATTTATTTTAAGATTTTTAATAATAATTTGTAATATTTTGTAGCTACTTTTTAAGTAAATACCTGAAGTCAACGTTACGAGGTAAAGAACATTCTGTTCTTTATTTCACCATTGTGTTCATTATGAAGCTTACTGGTAGTCAGTCCCCAGTAGTGTGGTGTTTGTTTACAAGCAGACAACGATGAGAGACAGGAGCCTTGTGAGTCACTTCCTGTGGTGCAGCATGGGTAATCTAGTCACCGTATGGAATTCACAACTAAATGTTTACCAGCTAGCTATCTTACAACTATTAAAGTAAACTGTTTAAAATGCTCTGCTGTTGTGCATTTGGTTTGCTAATTTAGTAGCTAGTTCGCTATCTAGCTAAGTGGTTAGCTTCTTCCAAAGTCAATCTTCGCTTGGTAACAGCAGAGAATCCCCTCCTGGATCAAGAACCTTGCTGTGTAATATTTGTTATGTGCGTGTAGCAAACGGTGATTAACACGTTTGAGTTACTTGTATAACGTTATGAGCTAGGATGTCTGTCCTGCAAATAGTTTCGGTCAGAGACTGTATAAAATGTTTGCAAAATGTTAGCATGTAGTTAGCGTTCTCTATGGGATTTGCTAACCTTTGGATTACAGACGGCTCAGTGGGGTTCGAAAACAGCGCCCCTTGTGTTCAGTGCCAGCATTACCAAATATCCCAGTGTGACACAAGGTCGGTATGAAGGTATGACAGCCTAGTGTGGTCTGTGGATCAGCAAGCCAGTTAGAATCAGGTCATGTCTCCTAACTACATGACTAACACACGGTTTGTTTTCCACAGACATACCCCAGGGGTTTAGAGAGAGACCGGAGGGAGGGGGGGTGGTGTGTTTGTGAGCGGTTTGTGAGGAGGGGGGTTGGGGTTGGGATGGGAGGAGTTGTGGGGTGTTTGTGAGAGGGGTTAGGATGGGATGGGAGGAGGTGTTTTGGAGGGGGTGGGATGGGATGGGAGGAGGTGTTTTGGAGGGGGGGGATTGGGGATGGGAGGAGGTGTGGGGTGTTTTGGAGGGGGGTTGGGGTTGGGATGGGAGGAGGTGTGGGGTGTTTGTATGTTGGGGATGGGAGGAGTTGTGGGGTGTTTGTAGGTTGGGGATGGGAGGAGTTGTGGGGTGTTTGGAGGGGGATTGGGGATGGGAGGAGGTGTGGGGTGTTTGGAGGGGGGTTGGGGATGGGAGGAGGTGTGGGGTGTTTGGAGGGGGGTTGGGGATGGGAGGAGGTGTGGGGTGTTTGGAGGGGGGGTTGGGGATGGGAGGAGGTGTGGGGTGTTTGGAGGGGGGATTGGGGATGGGAGGAGGTGTGGGGTGTTTGGAGGGGGGGTTGGGGATGGGAGGAGGTGTGGAGTGTTTGGAGGGGGGGTGTTGTTGATTGGGCAGTGTGTCACAGAGCTGTTTAGAGGAGAGGAATTAGGTTAATGTCCTAGAAAGTCTGATACCTCAATTTCCCAGACTCCTCTCCTCCTTATACCCTTGTCCCGTGTGGGTAGTTTTCCCCGTCATGGCACAAACAAACAAATTCAACAACAACAAAAACAACAAAAACAAGAACAGCTTGAAATCCATTCAACGTCTATTGCAATATAATATGAGCCTGTAGTGTGTGTGTGTGTGTGTGTGTGTGTGTGTGTGTGTGTGTGTGTGTGTGTGTGTGTGTGTGTGTGTGTGTGTGTGTGCTTATTTATTAATGATTCCATATTTACAAGTCGTTACAGAACACATAGGCTACATCCCAAATGACACACTATTCCCTAAATAGTGCACTATTTTCTAGGAATTAGGATGTCATTTGGGATACACATACAGTACATGAATACAGGGTCTAATAAGGTCTAGTACTACCTGGTTGTACATTTATTTAGTGATGTACAGGATGATGTTCATGCATACAGTACAATTGAACATGTGTATTTACTTATATTATGTCACAGGTCATCATATACTATATACTATACTATATACTATACTATATGCTATACTACATACTATATTATATACTATACTATATACTATACTATATACTATACTATATACTATACTATATACTATACTATATACTATACTATGTACTATACTATATACTATATACTATATACTATACTATGTACTATATACTATGCTATATACTATACTATATACTATACTATATACTATATACTACACTATATACTATACTATATACTATATACTATATACTATACTATACACTATACTATATACTATATACTATACTATATACTATACTATATATGCTATTTGCTATACTATATACTATATAAAACACTATATACTATACTATATACTATACAATATACTATATACTATATACTATACTATATACTATACTATATACTATACTATATGCTATACTATATACTATATACTACACTATATACTATACTATATACTATATACTATATTATATACTATATACTATATACTATATACTATACTATGTACTACATACTATACTATATACTATATACTATGCTATATACTATACTATATACTATACTATATACTATACTATATACTATACTATATACTATACTATATACTATATACTACACTATATACTATATTATATACTATACACTATATACTATATACTATATACTGGGGCGGCAGGGTAGCCTATTGGTTAGAGCGTTGGACTAGTAAGCGAAAGGTTGCAAGTTCAAATCCCCGAGCTGACAAGGTACAAATCTGTCATTTTGCCCCTGAACAGGCAGTTAACCCACTGTTCCTAGGCCGTCATTGAAAATAAGAATCTGTTCTTAACTGACTTGCCTAGTAAAATAAAGGTAAAAAAAAAATACTATATATGATACTATATACTATATACTATACTATATACTATATACTATATACTATATGTACAGAACCTTCAGAAAGGATTCATACCCTTTGACTTATTCCACATTTTGTTGTGTTACAGTTTGAATTTCAAATTGATTTGGTTGTTGTTGTCACACATTAACCACATAATGTGAAAGTGGAATTAGTTTTTCAAAATGTGTACTAATTAATAAAACAATGAAAAGTTGAAATGTCTTGAGTCAATAAGTATTCAACCCCTTTGTTATGGTAAGCCTAAATAAGTTCAGTAGTAACAATGTGCTTAACAAGTCACATAATAAGTTGCATGGACTGGACTGTGTTCAATAATGGTGTTTAACATGATTCTTTAATGACTACCTCATCTCTGTACCCCACACAACAATTATATGTAAGGTCCCTCAATCGAGCAGTGAATTTAAAGCACAGATTCAACCACAAAGACCAGGGAGGTTTTTCAATGCTTCACAAAGAAGGGCAACTATTGGTAGATGGGTAAAAAAAACACAAAAAAAACATTGAATATCACTTTGAGGATGGTGAAGTACTTAATTAGACTTTGGATGGTGTATCAATACACCCAGTTACTACAAAGATACAGGCGTCCTTCCTAACTCAGTTGCCGGTGAGGAAGGAAACCGCTCAGGGATTTAACCATTAGGCCAATGGTGACTTTAAAACAGCTACAGAGTTTAATGGCTGTGTTAGGAAAAAGGAAAAAACTGAGGATGGATCAACAACATTGTAGTTCATCCACAATAGGAACCTAATTGATAGAGTGAAAAGAAGGAAGCTTGTACAGAATACAAATATTCCAAAACATGCTTCCTGTTTGCAACAAGGCACTAAAGTAATACTGCAAAAAAAACATTACGTTTGGGGCAAATCCAATACAACACATTACTGAGAACCACTCTACATATTTTCAAGCATAGTGTTGGCTGCATCATGTTTTGGGTATGCTTGTAATCATTAAGGACTGAGGAGTTTTTCAGGATAAAAAAGAAACGTGCTTCAGCCTGCTTTCCACCTGATACTGGGAGACGAGTTACATCTTTCAACAGGATAGTAACTTAAAATGCACGGCCAAATTCTACACTGGAGTTGCTTACCAAGAAGATAGGGAATGTTCCTGAGTGGTTGTGTTACAGTTTGGACTAAAATCTACTTGAAATTCTATGGCAAGGCCTGAAAATGGTTGACTAGCAATGATCAACAACCAATTTGACGGAGCTTGAAGAATTTTGAAAATAATAAGCACTTAGAGACTTACCCCGAAAAAACCCAACATCACTTTATCATTATGGGGTATAGTGTATAGATAGCTGTACTATATATACATGGCAAATGCATGCTTGCAGACAAACTCACACACACACTAATCCTCTTGGGCATGGGCGAATTTAGGGCAAGCCTGATTAGTGCTGCAACAGCTTATCATCCCCAAGCAGAGAGAGAGAGAGAGAGAGAGAGAGAGAGAGAGAGAGAGAGAGAGAGAGAGACAGACAGACAGACAGACAGACAGACAGACAGACAGACAGACAGACAGACAGACAGACAGACAGACAGGATTACAACCCATATTTATGTTTATTTTTACAACACTCTATATAGACATAATATGGAATTGTTCACTTTTTATAGATAATTTCCCTTTTGTTTATTTGTTTATTTATTTATTTTATTTCACTTTTGTTTATCCATTTCACTTGCTTTGGCAACGTAAACATATGTTTCCTATGAAGCCCGTTGGCGAGAGAGAGAGAGAGATTTTTGGGCCTTCCTCTGATATAGAGGTCCTGGATGGCAGGCAGCTTGGCTACCCTCTGTAGCGCCTTACGGTCGGATGCCGAGCAGTTGCCATACCAGGCGGTGATGTGGACATCAAGGAACTTGAAACTCTCATCCCGCTCAACTACAGCCCCGTCGATGAGAATGGGGGCCTGCTCCACTACAGCCCTGTTGATGAGAATGGGGGCCTGCTCCACTACAGCCCTGTTGATGAGAATGGGGGCCTGCTCCACTACAGCCCCGTCGATGAGAATGGGGGCCTGCTCCACTACAGCCCCGTTGATGAGAATGGGGGCCTGCTCCACTACAGCCCCATCGATGAGAATGGGGGCCTGCTCCACTACAGCCCCATCGATGAGAATGGGGGCCTGCTCCACTACAGCCCTGTTGATGAGAATGGGGGCCTGCTCCACTACAGCCCCGTCGATGAGAATGGGGGCCTGCTCCACTACAGCCCTGTTGATGAGAATGGGGGCCTGCTCCACTACAGCCCCGTTGATGAGAATGGGGGCCTGCTCCACTACAGCCCTGTTGATGATAATGGGGGCCTGCTCCACTACAGCCCCATCGATGAGAATGGGGGCTTGCTCCACTACAGCCCCATCGATGAGAATGGGGGCTTGCTCCACTACAGCCCCATCGATGAGAATGGGGGCCTGCTCCACTACAGCCCCGTTGATGAGAATGGGGGCCTGCTCCACTACAGCCCCGTTGATGAGAATGGGGGCCTGCTCCACTACAGCCCCGTCGATGAGAATGGGGGCCTGTTCCACTACAGCCCTGTTGATGAGAATGGGGGCCTGCTCCACTACAGCCCTGTTGATGAGAATGGGGGCCTGCTCCACTACAGCCCTGTTGATGAGAATGGGGGCCTGCTCCACTACAGCCCCATCGATGAGAATGGGGGCCTGCTCCACTACAGCCCCATCGATGAGAATGGGGGCCTGCTCCACTACAGCCCCATCGATGAGAATGGGGGCCTGCTCCACTACAGCCCCATCGATGAGAATGGGGGCCTGCTCCACTACAGCCCCGTTGATGAGAATGGGGGCCTGCTCCACTACAGCCCTGTTGATGAGAATGGGGGCCTGCTCCACTACAGCCCCGTCGATGAGAATGGGGGCCTGCTCCACTACAGCCCTGTTGATGAGAATGGGGGCCTGCTCCACTACAGCCCTGTTGATGAGAATGGGGGCCTGCTCCACTACAGCCACATCGATGAGAATGGGGGCCTGCTCCACTACAGCCCCATCGATGAGAATGGGGGCCTGCTCCACTACAGCCCCATCGATGAGAATGGGGGCCTGCTCCACTACAGCCCCATCGATGAGAATGGGGGCCTGCTCCACTACAGCCCCGTCGATGAGAATGGGGGCCTGCTCCACTACAGCCCTGTTGATGGGAATGGGGGCCTGCTCCACTACAGCCCCGTCGATGAGAATGGGGGCCTGCTCCACTACAGCCCTGTTGATGAGAATGGGGGCCTGCTCCTCTACAGCCCCGTTGATGAGAATGGGGGCCTGCTCCACTACAGTTAAATAGATTTACTTGGTTGAGTAAGACTATACTGTATGAATGAATAGAGTTAAGACTATACTGTATGAATGAATAGAGTTAAGACTATACTGTATGAATGAATAGAGTTAAGACCATACTGTATGAATGAATAGAGTTAAGACTATACTGTATGAATGAATAGAGTTAAGACTATACTGTATGAATGAATAGAGTTAAGACCATACTGTATGAATGAATAGAGTTAAGACTATACTGTATGAATGAATAGAGTTAAGACGATACTGTATGAATGAATAGAGTTAAGACTATACTGTATGAATGAATAGAGTTAAGACCATACTGTATGAATGAATAGAGTTAAGACTATACTGTATGAATGAATAGAGTTAAGACTATACTGTATGAATGAATAGAGTTAAGACCATACTGTATGAATGAATAGAGTTAAGACTATACTGTATTAATGAGACTATACTGTATGAATGAATAGAGTTAAGACCATACTGTATGAATGAATAGAGTTAAGACTATACTGTATTAATGAGACTATACTGTATTAATGAGACTATACTGTATTAATGAGACTATACTGTATGAATGAATAGAGTTAAGACTATACTGTATGAATGAATAGAGTTAAGACTATACTGTATTAATGAGACTATACTGTATGAATGAATAGAGTTAAGACTATACTGTATTAATGAGACTATACTGTATGAATGAATAGAGTTAAAACTATACTGTATGAATGAATAGAGTTAAGACCATACTGTATTAATGAGACTATACTGTATGAATGAATAGAGTTAAGACTATACTGTATGAATGAATAGAGTTAAGACCATACTGTATTAATGAATAGAGTTAAGACCATACTGTATGAATGAATAGAGTTAAGACTATACTGTATGAATGAATAGAGTTAAGACTATACTGTATGAATGAATAGAGTTAAGACCATACTGTATTAATGAGACGATACTGTATGAATGAATAGAGTTAAGACTATACTGTATGAATGAATAGAGTTAAGACTATACTGTATGAATGAATAGAGTTAAGACTATACTGTATGAATGAATAGAGTTAAGACTATACTGTATTAATGAGACTATACTGTATGAATGAATAGAGTTAAGACCATACTGTATTAATGAGACTATACTGTATGAATGAATAGAGTTAAGACTATACTGTATGAATGAATAGAGTTAAGACCATACTGTATTAATGAGACTATACTGTATGAATGAATAGAGTTAAGACTATACTGTATGAATGAATAGAGTTAAGACCATACTGTATTAATGAGACTATACTGTATGAATGAATAGAGTTAAGACTATACTGTATGAATGAATAGAGTTAAGACTATACTGTATTAATGAGACTATACTGTATGAATGAATAGAGTTAAAACTATACTGTATGAATGAATAGAGTTAAGACCATACTGTATTAATGAGACGATACTGTATGAATGAATAGAGTTAAGACTATACTGTATGAATGAATAGAGTTAAGACTATACTGTATGAATGAATAGAGTTAAGACTATACTGTATGAATGAATAGAGTTAAGACCATACTGTATTAATGAGACGATACTGTATGAATGAATAGAGTTAAGACTATACTGTATGAATGAATAGAGTTAAGACTATACTGTATGAATGAATAGAGTTAAGACTATACTGTATGAATGAATAGAGTTAAGACTATACTGTATGAATGAATAGAGTTAAGACTATACTGTATGAATGAATAGAGTTAAGACTATACTGTATGAATGAATAGAGTTAAGACCATACTGTATTAATGAGACTATACTGTATGACTGAATAGAGTTAAGACCATACTGTATTAATGAGACTATACTGTATGAATGAATAGAGTTAAGACCATACTGTATTAATGAGACGATACTGTATGAATGAATAGAGTTAAGACTATACTGTATGAATGAATAGAGTTAAGACCATACTGTATTAATGAGACGATACTGTATGAATGAATAGAGTTAAGACTATACTGTATGAATGAATAGAGTTAAGACTATACTGTATGAATGAATAGAGTTAAGACTATACTGTGTGAATGAATAGAGTTAAGACTATACTGTATGAATGAATAGAGTTAAGACTATACTGTATGAATTAATAGAGTTAAGACTATACTGTATTAATGAGACTATACTGTATTAATGAGACTATACTGTATTAATGAGACTATACTGTATTAATGAGACTATACTGTATTAATGAGACTATACTGTATTAATGAGACTATACTGTATTAATGAGACTGTAATGTATTAATGAATAGAGTTAAGACTATACTGTATTAATGGGTAAGCAGCCCAAAATATCCTCATCTCACTCCTGTCTCTCTGTCCCTGTCCCTCTCCCTCTCCCTCTCTCCCTCTCCCTCTCCCTCTCTCTCTCTCTCTCTCTCTCTTCTCTCTTCTCTCTCTATGAATCATTGATTCATTATGCATTAAACATGAATGGGACACTGGCAGGGAATTAAAATAGCGGGAGTGTGTGCATACATGTGTATGTGTCCTGGGGGTTTAATAAACTGTGTTCTGATTGGTGCTGCAGGGACCCTGCATGGCATTCTGGGATTGGGCTAAACCAGGATGTGCACCCCAAATGGAACCCTATTCACTATATAGTGCGCTACATTTGATCAGGCCCACTTAATAGGGAATAGGATGCCATTTGGGATGCTGCACAGGAAGTAACCAGGAAATGTGAGGTAAATAAATGATGTAGTCCTCAACCTGTCAATCAAACTAATACAATGGAGAAAATAGAGGAAGGGAGGAGAGGAGGTAGGAGAGTAGAGGAGAACAAGAGAGATGAGAGGAGAGGAGGAAAAGATTTGAAGAGAGGAGAGGAGAGGAGAGAGGGAGGAAGAGGAAGAATATGAGGGAGAGGAAGAGGGAGAGGGAGGGAGGGGGAGGAGAGTAGAAGAGGAGAGGAGAAAATAATACAGAGGAGAAGAGAGAGGGGAGATGATAAGAAGAGACAGGGAGAAAGGGGGGAGATGATAAGAAGAGACAGGGAGAAAGGGGGAGATGATAAGAAGAGACAGGGAGAAAGGGGGGAGATGATAAGAAGAGACAGGGAGAAAGGGGGGAGATGATAAGAAGAGACAGGTAGAAAGGGGGGAGATGATAAGAAGAGACAGGGAGAAAGGGGGGAGATGATAAGAAGAGACAGGGAGAAAGGGGGAAGATGAGAAAGAAGGAGCAGAGAAGAGTGTCGTCAGATCCCAGTCAGTTTAGGATATTCCATAGCTTGCTTGAATCGTATTGTCTTTCCACTTAACCAGACTCCTATTGCTGCTGTGGGTACAGAACAGAACAGAACTGAACAGAACAGAACAGTAGGTGGTGGTGTTGAGTGTGTGTCTGCGTGTGTGTGTGTCTGTCTTTCCCCTGGGCCACCTCTCTCTGTCAGGTCGGGTCAATCCATTATGCAAGCCAGCGGGGCTCACCACACTCAGCTAATGGGCTGCTGTCATAGAGAGAAGGTCTGGACTCTGCTGAATCCTATGGACCCAACCAACCCTCTTATAGTTAATTAAACCCAGTTGATTAAAGTAAAGGACCAGTCCAGTTCTATCTCTATCTCTCCCGATCTCTCTTTCTTCCCATCTCTCACAGTCCCTCTCTCTCTCTCTCTCTCTCTCTCTCTCTCTCTCTCTCTCTCTCTCTCTCTCTCTCTTAATCTCTCTCTCTCTCTCTCTCTCTCTCTCTGTCTTTCTCTCTCTCTCTCTCTCTCTCTTTCTTTCTCTTTCTCATTCTCTCTCTCTCTTTCTCTCTCTTTCTCTCTTTCTCTCTCTTAATCTCTCTCTCATTCTCTATCTCTCTCTCTCGCTCTCTCTCTCTCTTTCTCTCTCTTTCTCTCTCTCTTTCTCATTCTCCCATTCTCTTTCTCTCTCTCTGTCTTTCTCTCCCTCTCTCTCCCTCTCTCTCTCTCTTTCTCTCTCTTTCTCTCTCTCTCTTTCTCATTCTCTCATTCTCTTTCTCTCGCTCTGTCATTCTCATTCTCTCTCTCTCTGTCATTCTCATTCTCTCTCTCTCTGTCGTTCTCATTCTTTCATTCTCTTTCTCTCTCTCTGTCATTCTCATTCTCTCAATCTCTCTCTCTCTCTCTGTCTTTGTCTCTCTCTCTCTCTCTCTCTCTCTCTCTCTGTCTTTCTCTCTCTCTCTCTGTCTTTCTCTCTCTCTCTCTCTGTCTTTCTCTCTCTCTCTCTCAGTCACTCTCTCTCCCTCTCTCTCTCTCTCTGTATCT
>NC_088234.1:10135098-10140098 GCF_036934945.1 Oncorhynchus masou masou
TTGATTATCTTCCCTATATTTGTCCCTCCCCTTGGTTCTTTCCTCAGGTGTTATTGACTCTGTTTATGTGTTCCATGTCTATACTCGTGTTTGTTACGTTGTTCGATGTTCCGTTTATTATTCAACTCACCACCTGCTTTCTGACTCGTATACGTTACAACAACCGGGTGAAGTTTCCCCTTGGTACAGATCTACGATCAGCTTCCACTCTTCCACTCCTAACCTTAACCATTAGTGGGGAAAATGCCATACTGAACCAAGATCAGTGTCCAGGGGGCAATTTCACCCTGCTCCAATGGCCACTGTCGTCTCCAGCCAATAGGGAAGGCTGTACTAAATATAAGAACCCAGATCAACCAATGGGAGTGTTTTTTATTAGACAGGGATTATATCAAGATGTGTGAAAACACACATTATGGAGAGTCCATTTGTTTATTTAGTATAACCTTTTTACAGGCAACTGGGAGGTTGAGCTAATTTTGTCAATCATTTTAAATGAAATGAAACATGCATTTTGTTTGACATATTTTATATCACGCAGTACAGTTGAGGAACAATGGGAAAGTAATTCTGCTTTGAATGTTGATAAACTTGTAACCCCACTTTTGAGAAAATTGCCTGCGAATGTTTTGATACACCTACTGGAGAGCTCGTCTTTGTCTACACCCATTCAGCATCAATCATACCCTCTTAAGCCGTAGTCCCACCCACATGTGAAGCCATGTGCTAAACAGAGGGAGTAGTGTCGTAAACAACCAAAGATTTCAAGACTAAAAGTAGTGAAAGTAGTAGCCTACAATAATAAGGAAAAACTCCAGGTAAAAAATTCACTTTATCTAGTCCTTGGCCTAATCGGACTGATTTGATTTGATATAGTGTGTGTTAACCAGACACGGTAATGCGAAGAACAACATGACCTGCACCAAAGTGTATTTGTTATTTATTTACATGCACAGGATACAGAAGGTGTAAACAGTACAGTGAAATGGTTACTGGCATAGTGTAGCATAGTGTAGCATAGTGTAGCATAGTGTAGCATAGTGTAGCATAGTGGAGCAAGTGTAGCATAGTGTAGCATAGTGTAGCATAGTGGAGCAAGTGTAGCATAGTGTAGTAAGTGTAGCATAGTGTAGCATAGTGTAGCAAGTGTAGCATAGTGTAGCATAGTGTAGCATAGTGTAGTAAGTGTAGCATAGTGGAGCATAGTGTAGCATAGTGTAGCATAGTGTAGTAAGTGTAGCATAGTGGAGCATAGTGTAGTAAGTGTAGCATAGTGTAGCATAGTGTAGCATAGTGTAGCATAGTGTAGCAAGTGTAGCATAGTGTAGCATAGTGTAGTAAGTGTAGCATAGTGTAGCATAGTGTAGCAAGTGTAGCATAGTGTAGCATAGTGTAGCAAGTGTAGCATAGTGTAGCAAGTGTAGCATAGTGTAGCATAGTGTAGCAAGTGTAGCATAGTGTAGCAAGTGTAGCATAGTGTAGCAAGTGTAGCATAGTGTAGCATACTGTAATAAGTGTAGCTTGCTAGCTTGCCAGCTAGCTAAACAATGAACCATAATCCCAACTCTAATGCTAGATTGGTAAATTCAATTGATGTGGCATGATTTGGAAAGGCACCTGTCTATATAAGGTTCCAGAGATGTTAATGCACGTCAGAGCAAAAACCAGCCATGAGGTTGAAGGACTGGTCTGTAGAGCTCAGAGGCACACATCTGGGGAAGGGTACCAAAACATTTCTGCGGCATTGAAGGTCCCCAAGAACACAGTGGCAGCCATCATTCTTAAATGGAAGAAGTTTGGAACCACCAATACTCTTCCTAGAGCTGGCTGCCCGGTCAAACTGAGCAATCGGGGGAGAAGGGCCTTGGTCAGGGAGGTAACCAAGAACACGATGGTCAGTCTGACAGAGCTCTAAAGTTCCTCTGTGGAGATGGGAGAACCTTCCAGAAGGACAACCATCTCTACTGGAATTCACCAATCAGGCCTTTATGGTAGGGTGGAGACACTTCTCAGTAAAAGGCACATGACAGCCCACTTGGAGTTTGCCAAAAGGCACCTAAAAACTCTCAGACCATGAGAAATCTGGTTTGATGAAACCAAGATTGAACTCTTTTGCCTGAATACCAAATGTCATGTCTGGAGGAATCCTGGCACCATTCGTACGGTGAAGCATGGGGGTGGCAGCATCATGCTGTGGGGATGTTTTTCAGCGGCAGGGACTGGGAGACTAGTCAGGATTGAGGCAAAGATGAATGGAGCAAAGTACAAAGAGAAATCCTTGATGAAAACCTGCTCCAGTGCGCTCAGGACCTCAGACTGGGGCGAAGGTTCACCTTCCAACAGAACAACGACCCTAAGCACACAGCCAAGACAATGCAGGAGTGGCTTCGGGACAAGTCTCTGCATGTCCTTGAGTGGCCCAGCCAGAGCTCGGACTTGCATCTGATCGAACATCTCTGGAGAGACCTGAAAATAGCTGTGCAGCAACGCTCCCCATCCAACCTGACAGAGCTTGAGAGGATCTGCAGAGAAGAATGGGAGAAACTCCCCAAATACAGGTGTGCCGAGCTTGTAGCATCATACCCAAGAAGACTTGAGGCTGTAATTGCTGTCAAAGATGCTTCAACAAAGTACTGAGTTTGGGCTTGAATACTTATGTAAATGTGATATTTACGTTTTCAATTTGTAATAAATGTGAAAGCATTTCTAAAAATGTGTTTTTGCTTTGTCATTATGGGGTATTGTGATGTCATTACGGAGTATTGTGATGTCATTATGCGGTATTGTGATGTCATTATGGGGTATTGTGATGTCATTATGGGGTATTGTGTGTAGATTGATGAGGGAAAAGGCTGTAACGGTAACAACATTTTGGAAAAAGTAAAGGGGTCTTTCCGATGGGATGCAAACCGAAAATATATTACATTTCAACTGACATGGTGATTTGTCTTGAAGTCCATAACCATGTGTGTGAGGTACTTTTGTTTCAGTAGATATGTTTAAGACCAAGAGGCTCTCTGTCTGTCTGTCTGTCTGTCTGTCTGTCTGTCTGTCTGTCTGTCTGTCTGTCTGTCTGTATCTCTCTCTCTCTCTTTCTCTCTCTCTAGCTCTCTGTCTGTCTGTCTGTCTGTCTGTCTGTATCTCTCTCTCTCGCTCTCTCTCTAGCTCTCTGTCTGTCTGTCTGTCTGTCTGTCTGTCTGTCTGTCTGTCTGTCTGTCTGTCTGCCTGTCTGTCTGTATCTCTCTCTCTCTCGCTCTCTCTCTAGCTCTCTGTCTGTCTGTCTGTCTGTCTGTCTGTCTGTCTGTCTGTCTGTATCTCTCTCTCTCTCTCTAGCTCTCTGTCTGTCCGTCTGTCCGTCTGTCCGTCTGTCCGTCTGTCCGTCTGTCTGTATATGTATCTCTTTGTGTGTGTGTGTGAGACAGGGTGTGTGTGTGTGTGACAGGGTGATAATGACACTTAAGTGATAAACTCTGTTCTCATTTTAGGGGTTATTATCGTAATAGATGAATGTACAGAGGGGCTTGGGGATGTGTTAGCCAGGGATTATAACAGTGTTATATCTGTCAAAACAACAAGCTACACAATCTCCTTGTTATAGACAGTACTTTCCCTCCCGCTGGGAAAGCATGTGCAGCAACATCAGTATGTGTGAGTGTGTGTGTGTGTATGTGTGAGTGTGTGTGTGTATGTGTGAGTGTGTGAGTGTGTGTGTGTGTGTGTTTTGACACCAGAAGGCACTATTTTTCTGTTGTTGTGATTGTGTAAGCCCATTAGTTCCACATCAGACCCATTAGTTCCACATCAGGCCCATTAGTTCCACACCAGACCCATTAGTTCCACATCAGGCCCATTAGTTCCACATCAGACCCATTAGTTCCACACCAGGCCCATTAGTTCCACATCAGGCCCATTAGTTCCACATCAGACCCATTAGTTCCACATCAGGCCCATTAGTTCCACACCAGACCCATTAGTTCCACATCAGGCCCATTAGTTCCACATCAGACCCATTAGTTCCACACCAGGCCCATTAGTTCCACATCAGGCCCATTAGTTCCACATCAGGCCCATTAGTTCCACATCAGGCCCATTAGTTCCACATCAGACCCATTAGTTCCACATCAGGCCCATTAGTTCCACATCAGGCCCATTAGTTCCACATCAGGCCCATTAGTTCCACATCAGGCCCATTAGTTCCACATCAGGCCCATTAGTTCCACATCAGACCCATTAGTTCCACATCAGGCCCATTAGTTCCACATCAGGCCCATTAGTTCCACATCAGACCCATTAGTTCCACATCAGGCCCATTAGTTCCACATCAGACCCATTAGTTCCACATCAGGCCCATCAGTTCCACACCAGGCCCATTAGTTCCACATCAGGCCCATTAGTTCCACATCAGGCCCATTAGTTCCACATCAGACCCATTAGTTCCACATCAGGCCCATCAGTTCCACATCAGGCCCATTAGTTCCACATCAGGCCCATCAGTTCCACACCAGGCCCATTAGTTCCACATCAGGCCCATTAGTTCCACATCAGGCCCATTAGTTCCACATCAGACCCATTAGTTCCACATCAGGCCCATCAGTTCCACATCAGACCCATTAGTTCCACATCAGACCCATTAGTTCCACATCAGGCCCATCAGTTCCACATCAGGCCCATCAGTTCCACATCAGGCCCATTAGTTCCACATCAGGCCCATTAGTTCCACATCAGGCCCATTAGTTCCACATCAGGCCCATTAGTTCCACATCAGACCCATTAGTTCCACATCAGACCCATTAGTTCCACATCAGGCCCATTAGTTCCACATCAGGCCCATTAGTTCCACATCAGGCCCATTAGTTCCACATCAGGCCCATTAGTTCCACATCAGGCCCATTAGTTCCACATCAGACCCATTAGTTCCACATCAGACCCATTAGTTCCACATCAGGCCCATTAGTTCCACACCAGACCCATTAGTTCCACATCAGACCCATTAGTTCCAC